>NC_142811.1:32578277-32673277 GCF_049724085.1 Artemia sp. Qi Xiang Cuo
TAAATTGCTTTGGTATTTACACCCAAACCTGAATAACTTTTTTTAAGGCTTGTCAAAGATTTGGAAATGACTTGTTTCACATTTGAAGATTTTGGGAAATCATCCCTCAAATCCCTTCGTGTCAGTCCTGATAGCTTCATACAAGTGGCCATTCAGCTTGCATTTTTTCGGTAAGAATATGTGCCCAGTCCAAATTCATTGTTGTAATGTATGCTTTATGTAAGTGATAATATTAGGATCTTTTTAAGTCTAAGGGGCTTGTTTATGTATCCAAGATGGGATAGAAGGTCTACAAAAAGATACAAACCTTGATATCCATTTAAGCATCAGAGACCGTGTTCCTGTTCCAGATTGAAACGTAAGAAAGCCGGGCTATGCAAAATGAATCAACAGAGTTAAACCGCGGGACTCACGGGAAAGACAAGGAGCGTGTTTTGCCTAATTCAGGCCTTTTAAAAAATATACAAATAAATATTATTGTACTCAAGTATGTGTTTCTAGAGAAAACTGAATAGACTAAGTTTCAACATCGTCTAACAAGCGCGCTCCTTCTCCACCTCAGTAGGAAGTCCTGCATTTTGTAATTGCAAGCTGCTAAATTAATTTCACTTGGCTATTGATTGTCATCCAGGCGATTTTTGTGTATTATCATATATACTTTGGAATATACTGATATGAGCAATAGCGAAAACATATTTGTTTTAATTTTTGTTTTTCTTGCAAATAGTGAATCAAGAAGAGAAACGTAATTAATTGGTACAGACATATAAGATTTTCCTGTGATGTATCGGGGTCGTTTCAAGCACCCTTTCAATCTCTCAACTTGGTAGAAATTTTCCCTGCCTTGAACTTTGTTTTTCTTCTCTAGAATTTTTGTTACTCTTTTACTTGACCCATAAGAGTCTACGAAATATAAAACAAGAGTTTGTTGATATTGGTTTTGAGTTCTGTAATTAATGAGAAGGATCTGAACCTACCATTAAATAAATTTTAAAATATTGTAAATGAAAAGATTGATATGTTTTGTCCGTATATTAGTTGGGAATCTAATTACGAAAAAAGACTTGGATACGTGAAGAACTATTGATATTATTGGGACACTTATAATTCAAAACTAGAATTAAATGTCCCACTGTGATAAATATTACACGTTTCAAAATTATACAAATTCTCTCGTGATGGTTCTTAGGGAGTGACTGTGAAAAATCGCATTATGAAAAATCTTTTCAAAATTCAGGTTCTCCTAGGAAAACTTGGAGTTAAATTAATGACAGTATTGGAAACAATAAAAAAATGTATCATTCTTAAGCACTATTTGATATGAATGGTATTGAATTTAGAAATTGAGAAGTTATTGCTACCATTTTATTTTACAAGGTGAGAAGCTGTTGTTACCTATTGCTACGTTTAGTGATTTACTTTAAAACTATTGGATCATTTATTGTCTCAACAAATTTTGACAATGCTTTCCTTAGGTCCCACAGGTAACATCTCCCGCCATCTGAACATTCTATTGTATTTTTGGCACCAATTACGTCTGAAGAACTTCTAGAGGTTTTTAAGAATTTAATAAATGGTAATTCATTAGAACACAATTTGCGCTTTACTGGAAACAAAATACGCTTGAAATGTTTTCACCTTTCTTACTTTCATAAATAAAAATTATCGAAACCTTAACGAAGAAATGTCAGTATATGTCAATTTAACTGACAATCCACGGTCATTTGTTTGTTGTTTTTTTTTTTTAAGTAAAGCGCTAATTGCGTTCTGGTATTGAAAAGGCATAGGATTTATCAGCCCAGCTCATGTTAATTTTTTGCTCGTTTCGTATTTGACTCGGCTATTCATAGTAATTTTTGTTCGTTTTGAGTTTATTTATTTATTTATTGTAGTTTGTGGTACTTTTACTCTTGGAAGTTTATTTGACTTTATCTCTGCTCATTATTGGCTTAATGGAGCTCTTGATACATCTAGTCTAAATTATTGTCAATCTATTGCGTTTCCGTCACCGTTGTCTAAGATCAAGGAGAAAATTTTAAGGGAAGTATTTCTTCTTCTTTATATACAATAAATTTCTTTATTAAGTATAAGTTTTGGTTCCCAGCCAGCCATTCAACGGAACAAGCGGTTACAGTTGTTTCATTAGAATTAAATGAATTACTTCCTTCTTTTTACTTAAAGCTGTTGCTCTGAAGGGTCGCCAGCGTAGAGGGAACTAGTTGACAGGGCTGTCAGTCTTCTCCAGGTGGTCCTGTCCCGAGCTAGTGGAATTAAATGAATGCTTGAATAATAAATACCGTGTATCGACTGTGCACCCTGATATTAAAAAAAAAAACACTTGAGACTCTAAATCATGATAATCTTTTATGAGGGGCAGGGGCGGATCCAGGATTTTTTAGGGGGGATGGGCAAATTAGGTTGATCCGAAAATAATTTCTTTAGGGGGGGGGGGCGCAAAATAGGTCGATCCGATAAACTTGCGTTATGAGCAAGTTTAATTAACGCAAACTTGAGTTAGTTAGGTAAATGACACTACTTTAGACTACGCTAGGGGGGCGCCCCCTCCCCCCTGGATCCGCTACTGATGAGGGAAAGAACAAGAAGTACTAAAATTATACCTTTGTGATCGTCAGATCGTGATGGATTTTCGTGGTCATTTGTTAAGCACAGATTACCTTGATTATATTTCTGTCCCACAGGTCTCTATGCTAGTTTCGCTTTTTTATGCATATCAATGATCTTCCGAGATGCCTGCAGGATAAAATGGTTTTGGAATTCTATCTGCAGATGACATAGCTGTTGCTGTTAGAGCGATGGACTCGTCAAAATTCGAAATTTGGTTTTAACAACAGGTTAATATCAAATGGATTAAACCAATGGATAATAAAAACAATGGATTGTCTGCGACTTTTTAGTACCAAATTGCAAACGACAACTGAGTTGATGGTCTTTGGTCGTTCAAAACGTGATATTCAAAAAGTTCCATGCCAGGAGTTCTAACTTTTAGAGCAAAAGATCGGCAGGATCGAATCATACCGCTATCCATGGTTTTTTCTTGGCCAATTTCTATCATTTCGAGTGCATTTACGTGTAAAATTGGCCCAAAATATTGGGTGTAAGGATGTTGCAAAGCAAATTTTGCCATTTTAATTTCAAAAATAAAGTACCACTCTTTGGTTGCATCTTATTTTAATTACTGAACAATCACATATCTAAATATTTTTGGACGCATAGAAAACCATTAAAGATACTTCTAAATAAAGCAGGGAGAATACTCTGAAGTTTCTTACGTCGGTATTAAAGCTTGAAAATGTATCGGAGACAGAAACATTAATTTTTTTAATATTTTAGACTTGAAACGTTTAAGGAATGCAAACATTGCAATATAGCATTTTAACATACACGGGCCAAGTAAGTGTTTCTACGAGAGGCCTCTGTTGGTTCAACCTCCTTCTTCGAGACATCCTGGAGCGTATCGACTTCCTTCTATTGATTTTGGAAAATTTAGGTTTTCAATAAGATATCAATTAAATAACCCATAATCTCAAATAAATATAGATTGAAAAAGAAATTTCAACCGACTCTTTTGGGCATAACTAATGTAATTTGAAAGAAAATATGTTAAGTATTATTTCCTGAGTTTTGATGATGAAGTATAATGTGGGGCTCGCGCGGCGTAAAAAAAGTTAATAAAGCTGTCCATAAAAATTGACAAACCGTTTTCCTCGCATAACTTTGTTGATTTTATTACTGTCGAAAAAAAGTTTAACTTTCTTTAACTTTTTCAAATAAGTCCGCAAAGTTTAGCCAATAGCAGGAGACTTATGGAATGAATTTAAATAAACTACACACAAATAAGTGTCTACATATATAGTAGTGTATACTTGTTTAAATATTTTGCTTGGTGAAAGAATAAGGGTTTGACAAAAACAGTATTTTAACCTAAGCCTTACTTATTAAAAGGAAAAAAAAAATTCTTAATAAGATGATTTTCTCAGGTCCTCGTCTGATTAATTCAATTATTTACTATGAAAAATTGCTGTCAAGTCAAAAAGGGGAAAGTCTTGTGTGAGTGCGACAAACTTTATGATGCGGAATTCCATGAGAAACTTTATTGACACCGTAGGAGCCCCGCCTAAGCATTTTCTGTAATCTTTTCTATTGTTTTCTGTTTTTTTTTTGCACATGTTGGAGTCACGTTCCATGCGCTGCTTGTCCACCATAACTTTCACTTTCGACCTCTCATATTCGAGTTTTGTTTTTTTGCATTTTGTTTATTCACTTGCTTTTTTTTATATTGATGAATTAAAGTCTTGTGTTTGTTATCCTTAACAATTATAAGCTGTGCTTTTTGTTGGTCGTGTATTATTATATGGGACTGAGTTAAGTCAACAAATTCATTTATTTATTCTCCCATGCTCTAGAATCTGTCACAAAGGAATAAGGCATAAATACTAAAGCCTTTGGACGCGCTAATTTCAACTGAAAATCTATATTTTAATGGGACACTACCACCGCTCTCTTCTTTCCGATAGAAAGCCAAAAATCTCTAAAACAAGCATAATTTTCTGAAAAGGGGAAATATGTTATTTTTTGGCAAAAATCCTTTTTCAGATCCCACGCTCGTCCCTCCACTGCAATAGCCTCTGTAGACGCCCTAGCCAAAGCCAAGACCAACTTCAGCTGAAACTAATCCACCTTTTCTTTGTAAACTTTCACAATCGATAGTATTACTTGGCTTCAGAGAAAATTACGATTACTCGTTTGCAACTAATAAATTTTGAGCCAATTTTTTTCGAATGTGTGATTGATTTGGGATAATTAGCCACTTAATTAGAAACAGAAATGTCAATTCTGCAATAACCAAGAATGGGAAGGTGTGCCATATCTTATATAATGTTTTACATATTCACATAGGATTCACGGAGAGCCTGGTGCTCATTACGAATCAGCTTCCACTCGAAAGTTTAAAGATGGGAGGACGGAAACAATCCGATCATGCCTGCCTGAGGTTGTTACCTTCTGTTCTACAATGCTTGACACGAGGGCTTCAGATCAAGACAAATACTCATTGCTTTTGGATGCTATTGATTGTCACAAGCGGTATGCGATTGAGGTATTTTCTTTTTTAAACTTTTCTATATTTAGAAGGATATTTTTGATTAATTCGCTAGCTACTAGATGAAATTTGCATATAGCTTAGGGCTGTATCTTGCAGCATCAAGGCGGCTTTAGTGCAATTGGGACGGAAAAAATAGCTAGTATATTTGGAAAGAGCATTGAATTAAATTTTGTCCTTTGAAAGCAATGTGTTATTTAAGTCATTTTCCGTCAGTTTTGTCAAACAATGGTAAATTTTAGTTTGTCTCATTCGCGCTGCGAAAATCCACCGTGAACCAATAATAGCATTGAAAAATAAAATGGCTCAATGAAAATACTTATAAACTGTTAAATTTCTTGGAGATGTTAAATTTTAATAAATCAGTGCTTGTGGAATACCTGACTGTGAAATATCAACATAGTATCGGATTTTGAACCGAACGGTAGGTTTTGATCTTAATTCTATTAAATAAAGTGTAAGAAACAAAGCGTCAATTTAAGGTCCCTTTGAAGGCTCAAAATGGAACTTGGAAGTATAACAATTAGTATTTTTAGAAAGAATTTAAAAAGGTGCATCGATTGGTATATTCATCTTTTTGCTAGCGAATTAATAATAAAAAAAAAACACCCTTAGAGGACCCTCGTTCCAAATCGAGTCTCTAAAGCAGCCAGATGGTATCCTAGCCTAGGTAAATTTGGTGTAGGAAAAGAAAACAGTAATGGATACAGACTTTTGCAATTTTGTAGGTATAACAATCTAGTTATAACCAATACGGTGTTTGGTCATAAAATGGCTCATAAGTTAACATGGTATTCACGTGATGGTAAGACAGCAAACCTTATTGATTATGTTATTGTAAACCGAAGACTGGCAGGATCAATACAAAATACTAGGGTATATAGGAGTGCCGTTGTTGATGTTAAAAGTAAAGATCACCATCTAGTAGTGTGAAGGGTTAATCTAAAGCTGGAATATCGGAAGGGTAACCACCTCCCGGGAAGCTATGATGTTGGTAGACTCCAGGATGAGAATTTGAGAGAAACTTTCCAGGAACAGTTGAATACTAAACTTGAGAGTTTAAAATTTGATAATGTGGAAGATGGTTGGAATGATTTTAGAAAAATAATTTGTGAAGTTGCTGAAGGCGTATTAGGGAAGAAAGCTAGAACTGCAGCAAAGAATATTAGTGAAAAAGCTTTATGTTTAATAGTAAGGAGAAAGGACTTGTACAAGAATTATCTGAGTGATAAATCGTATTAAAACAAAAGAAATGTAAAGAAAGTGAAGAAAGCATTAAAATATGAACTAAGGAGGTGTGAAATGGAGGCCATGGATAAAATAGCCGAGGATCTAGAAAATGCAGTTAGATGGCATAATAGTAAAATATTGTACTGGCACGTTAATAAAATTGAGAGGGAGTGGTCAATTCGGACTTGTCCCGATAGTTAAAGATAGTTAAAGATAAAGATAGGAATGGGGTCACAATTAGTGATAAGGAAGAGTTAAAGAGAGATTGGCCGGACATTTTGAGAATTTGCTAAACCGAGATAGAGTTGCAGGAAAAAATATAGAGGAAAATGAAAAAGTTTGTGATACCTTGGATGTGAAGGAAGATTTGTTTTGTGAGGAGGAATTAGCAACAGTACTAAAAGGATTAAAGAATAATAAGGCTCCAGGTGCTGATGAGGTGGTAAATGAGTTTCTTAAATATGGTGGGTCTGAGGTTAGAAATAAGTTATTGAAGATTATGAATATGATTTTCGAAAAAGAGGAAGTACCTAACGATTTTAGCAAAACATTAACTAAGCCGCTTTATAAGAAAGGTGATAAAAGTGAGTATGGTAATTATTGAGAGATTAGTCTGGTCTCTTTAGTTATCAAGTTACTCAGTAATATGATACTTTTTAGACTAAAATATGCCGTAGACAAGTTTTTAATAGAAGAACAAAGTGGTCATTTAAAATGTATAGAATCTTTCGACCGAATTTTCACTCTTAGGCTAATGGTTGAGAAGTGCCTGAGTTGTCAAGTATCTTTGGTCATCAGTTTTATAGATTATGAGCAAGCGTTCCGTTCTGTTGATAGAGAAGATTTACCACAGATCTTATCCCGGTATGGTATACCAGACAAATGCATGGAAGGTATTGTTTCTATGTATGAGAATAACATTGCTGCGGTTAAGGTAGGAAATGAGGTTAGCAGCTGGTTTTGTATTAAATCAGGAGTTAAGCAGGGTTGTGTTCTATCCCCCTTTACATGGATTGTTTTGATGGACTTTGTTTTAAAGAGCACAGGAACGGCAATGGGAGATTATAGAATCAAAGGAATAGGAAAAACTCTGCTGGACCTAGAATATACTGATGATTTAAGGATCCTAGATGACAGTTTTAGCAAACTAAATGAAATCTTAGAGGTTGTGTGAGTTCAGGGTGCTAGAATAGGATTGAAAATTAATGTTAGGAAGACTAAGTCACTAAGTCTAGGAATAAGTGAAGATGAAAAGATGAAAAGATTGGTAATGAAAAGATTGATCAGGTGGGCAGCTTCACTTACCTTGGTAGTATTATTAGTAAAAATGGTGGGAGCAGTGAAGATGTTAAATATAGAATAGCCAAGGCTCAGGGTTTTTTTTCACATTTGAAAAAAGTCTGGAAGAATAGGAAGATAAGTCTGCAAACCAAGATTAGAATATAAGAAGCTACAGTGATGACAGTGGTCAAATATGGCTCTGAAGCATGGACGCCCCGAAAAGCGGATGAAGATTTGCTAGATGTTTTCCAGAGAAATTGCTTAAGGATTGTTCTGGGTACCAGGCTGACTGACTGTACTTCAAACAGTAGGCTATACGAAAAATGTGGTTCAATCCCGCTCTCTAGGGCTATAATGAAAGAAAGGTTAAGGTGGTTAGGGCACTTTGTGCGGATAAAGGATGACAGATTGCCAAAGATTGTTCTTTTCGGCCAACCATCTAGGGCTAAACGGAAAGCAGGTCGTTATTGTCTGGGGTGGTAAGACGTCATAAAGTAAGATTTACCGGACCTGGGATCGTCGTGGGTGGGTGTAACAAGGGAGGCTTTGAATAGAGTGGGGTGGACGACGAGCGTGCGTAGCTGTTTTGGCCTCAGGCGGCTTGGTGCTGCGGTGAGTTGTTAATAGTAGTAGTAGTAGTATATATACATATATATATATATATATATATATATATATATATATATATATATATATATATATATATATATATATATATATATATATATATATATATATATATATATATATATATATATATATATACATATACATATACATATATATATATATATATATATATATATATATATATATATATATATATATATATATATATATAATTGGTGGTTTTTGTTTTAATTTTCATGTATTTTCTTTTAAGTGTTGTTTCATATTTATTTATTTGTTTTGCTGAAGAAACAGGCCCTTACATATGCAGCCGAAATATTCATTTAGTTTTGTCTAAATTTCACGGTCTTGAAATAATTCCTCGACGTGGTACCTTTTGTTATTTGCATAATGGATAGGCAGTGTGGTCTTCGTTGTTACTTACGCTAATGGTTCACAGGCCAAATTTGCAGGTTAAATTGATGTCAGTTTATCTATCAATCTCTGTGTTATTAAACCACGGCATAAAAAAGAAAAATGGAATCATCCAAGAAGAAATGCCTCAAGTATGTAGGAGAGATATGAAACTAAATCTTACGTAAAAGCGCTGAAGTAACTCTCCAAATAAACGCCACAAAAATAAAACGGAGAAAGTCAATGAAGTACGAAAACAACTGTTTTATCCAACAGATAAACAGGCGCTCAGAAACTGACGAATCAAACTGCAGAAATATGCAGTTAAAGGTCAAATAGGACCGAAACTCATTTTGATTTTGGGTGATTTTGAAATTGATGGAAGAGAAACCGCTATTCTGTTGAATAATACTCGCCAATATGTCAACAGTGTTTTATCCAGCTTAAACACTAAGTTATATGCAGCTGAACCTTTTCGTGAGGGAACAAACTGATTAATTTTACGGAATATCACCCCTCCCTGGAATCCGGTTCCAAGCAGTTGCAAAGTATCGAATAAAGCTGTCTTTCAAATGTACTTTCATTCGTGTGACGTTCTGGTAGTCAGGGTAAACCGTGTGGTTGCTTGTTTGTTTTATCGCCTTAACAAAGGTGACACAAGGAGAGAAAGCCCCTCAGAAGAAAATGAGTGGATGTACTTTTACAAGAGTATTTACAAGTCACATTGAACCTTTGCTTGAAAGCTGTAGTTTGTTTTTAGTGGTGCGACAGCTTATCTTACTTGCCCTATTCTAGATCCTCTGCTACCAAGTGAGTTTTGCACGAAATGGCATTAAGGAGATAGCCGTAAATTGCAATAGGGTGTATGAATGACTTATATAACTGGATTGTATATCTTTATAAGGCATTTATTGAGATCGCATCAATCATTACTTCAAGGTGATTCTGGATATTTGAAGGGGTGCCAATTGAGCTTTGGGACCCCAAGCAAAAAAGGGGGAGGCATATCTGGAAACTGGCTTTATTTAGGACGGTTGATCGGCCTTCTTTGCAGGAAGATCCTATCCGATCAAAGTGAGCACTCCAAGTAACATATGCCAAACAACAAATATCTTCCTTTCCCTTATACAAAACGAAATAAACAGCCC
This sequence comes from Artemia sp. Qi Xiang Cuo, assembly GCF_049724085.1. NCBI lineage: Eukaryota > Metazoa > Arthropoda > Branchiopoda > Anostraca > Artemiidae > Artemia > Artemia sp. Qi Xiang Cuo. The sequence goes on from NC_142811.1 coordinate 32,588,079, forward strand.
CGGGTGAGTGTGGAAATATCCTAGGATGGTCGATTAATGCAGGACTGTCTATTCTGTTTTGCTTGAAGTTTAGAATTCTAATTCCGTTTTCTTTCTAGTTGTATTGATTGTTGTTCAAGAATTATTATTAGTATAAGTTAGAAATTCTGCTTTTCTTCGTTTTTTCCTTCTCTGCTTTTCTTTTGGTTCCTTAATGGATTTGGATTTTCGTTGGCCGTTCAAAAAGGGTACTGGAGGTGCTCCTAAAATACTTTGCTTTGTTTGATATTGGGTTCATTTCTCTGGAAATCAAATATGGTTCCATCATCTTTTATTTTACTCTGTAGATAAACAGCTACGCCACCTCTAATATAATTATTGCTGGTAGGTGGTTTAAACCCCGCCTAATGAATGTATATTTTAGAATCAAGGTAAAAAAAAAAGTTTACTATTAGATGAGAAAGTCAGATCAAAATTTTGTCTTTGGAAAAGCTGTGATGCAAATCCTCCCCTAATCCTACGGCGTTCAAACTTCACTTTTTTGAACCAAACGGAATGGAAGTCGCCGATGCAAAACAGTTGCGATCTCTAAGACAGTCATGTCTAATTATTCTACGTTAAAGAATTTTAGGTTCCCAGAACCATTGAACCTGCGACAAATTTGAATTTTAAATCTGCAAAAAGCAGCCAGTCCCCCCCCCCCAAAAAAAAACTGCGAGCTTTAGCAGAAAAGCCATAAAAAATTAAATTCTAGGTTTACAGAAATCACAAATTCAACTTAAAATGGATGTTACATATTTATTGCTTTATTTCTTTCAAGGTAAACGCTCCCTCATCTTTTCATATATGGATCTTTGCACCTCTATCGATTCATGATCATTCAAGGATTACTTAGGGAATTACCCTAACTGCCTAAATATTACCCATTCAAAATTAATAGCTAGAAGTTGTTCCGAGCAAATGTGGCAAACTTAAAACGAACGAAAACACTTTAAATGAAGAAAGGAAACCGAAGACAATCAGCAACTACAGAAGACAATGGAGTCAAATTTGAAGCAAGCAGAAATTACTACGACAAAATTTGGTATTGGTGCCTTCTCAAGCCCGTAAAAGACTAGTGTCTTATGATTTGCTGAAAATAAGCTTCGTTTGAAAATTTTAAATAACCCGGTGTCATATTTTCAATAAACAAAGTAAAAAGTCAATTTCTCGTGAAACAACACTTAGCTCAACAATCTAAAACCAAAACCAAGGGCATCAGCATAATAAGATTGTAGAGTAGGGGAAAACCAAATATTTCATTGCGAATAGCACGGCGCATCTATTGTGTAAGCTGAAGAATTTATTATCTGTTAGAAGGAAAAAAAAATAATATATTTTTTTAATCTATTTTAAATAAAATACTTCGAACCAAAGTATCTTAAATAAGTAGCATCTTTCAAATATTAATATGTGGCAATAGACTAGTTTATTAAGGCAAAATTCCTACGAAATTTGAAATTAAGATCAGAAGAAGAAACGGTTACCGCTTACGCAATTTGCTAGATCTATTACCCGTACAGAATCACATGGACTACTGAATGTCAGAATTTTATACCAAAATATTTAAATCGGTTTATGTCGTGTATCCGTTTGATAGACAACTTGTTGGGAAGCATTGCTTCTTTTCTTTTTCTCTCCAAATTAGTTTATTTTATTAAATTTACTTCTCTCAGTGCTGACTGGTGGCGTTAGAGCTCCTTGAAAAATTTGTGGCAGCAGTAAGCAATAACATTGTGTTACATGGACCCATGGTTAATACCTTCTTTTTTTTAGGCAGTGAATGGCGAAGGAGTTGACCGACATCTTTTTGGGCTTAAGTTGTTAGCCATTGAATCTGGCATGGATCTTCCTTCTATTTTTCTTGATCATGGCTACGTAAGAAGCTCACACATGAGATTATCTACGAGTCAGGTATGCCATTTTTTAATGTATAAACTTAAGAAACTGTAAAAAAAGGTTCTTCGGAGAAAAGGAAAGAGCAATATTAAAAGTTGTAACGAGCAGAAATAAAACCATATAATGATTCAAACTGAAAAGAGATAGAAATTACTATGAATGAATAAAACGAAACCAAAAAGCACCAGAAAATACTACGAATGAACAAATAATACCGAAAATGTACTGAAATAAAAATGAATAGTCAAGTCCAAATTAGAACACACAGAAATTGTCACTAAGAAAAGTGGGGCTGCCACCTACTCCCTAAACCCTCTGAAGGCAATAGGGTGATTTCAGCTATACTAAGGACGATTCGTATTTGGAGCAGTGTCCTTTTTTATTTCTCATAACAACATCTAAGCAACAAAATAATATCACAAGGCTGACCAAGGTTTACAAATAAGACAGTATATCCGAAAAAGGTGTGTTTTTAGCCCTTTTTTGAAAAAATATTACATTTGAAATGAAAAATATTTTTAACCAGTAAGAAGAACAGAAAAAGAGTTCAGAAGCTAAGTTAGTTTAAATAAACAATCATTATTTAGAATGCCTTTGTTTAAAATCAAAAGCACATTCTGATTTTCGGACTGCAAACCTTGTTTTAAAAAAAAATAGCGTCTGCTATGGGAATCGTAAAGACACTATGCCGCAATAGATTAATGTTAAGCATTCTACTGGAATTCATTCATGTACAGCAGTACATATCTGGTCCTTAAAAATAGAAATATGTTTCTTCTATGTTCTCTTCTATGTTTAAATCAGCAAAAAATGGAAGACAGTTAAGTATGAAAGCTGCTTTTATTTCAAGAAAATCATGGGTGTTTAAAATGTCTACTGTTCTGAAATAGTAGTTCTGAAATTTTATATGAATGTTTTATTATTTAATATGTTCAAAGTAATAGGCTGTTTTAGCTAAGAAAAGTAAAGCAATGCATTGGAGCAAGTTCTATGTATTCTAACGTTAAAAAAAGTTTGACTGTAGTGTCAAAAAAGGGTTTTGGAGGCTACTGTTCTGCTCCTTAGTTACCTACACACCGCAGAGAAAGTATCTGTTTCACTAATACCGAACTCTCTCTCAGTTCAAGAAAAGTAATGATTAATTTGGCGAAAATTCATTATGACAGATCGACGGAAAAAGCTCCGGGGCTAAGAAGTTGATATTAGCAAAAAATCTTTTGTATTGATATTTTCAGTTGTTAAAACGATGTCATTAATGTTTAAAAAGCTGTCAATGAGGTAGAAGATGACAACGATAATACTGCGGGTCTTCATCATAACGACGATGTCGTCTAAGATAGCGGTTTCAACGGTGACAGTAATGATAGTGACGATGACGATAGTCAGGATTATCGTCTTTGTTATCGACCACATTCTCATCTAATTCATCAGTAATGTAACGTTCTAATTCGCTGTTATCGTATTGAGCATCACAGACTTCGGTGGTAGAATCGTTATTGTCATCATCAATACTTAACACGTTTAAAACGCGTCTTCAAAGCGCTAGCCACCAACAACCTTGGTGATTGTTGGACCTTGGCACCGGTCTTCCGGTGCTTCCTCTATACATCTGGCGCGACGCACTATTGTCAGAGCGAGGTGTTCTTTCATGCTCTGATCAGGACTAATTGTCTGGCAACGGAGTGAGTGTTGAAACAGTAGTATTTTGCTGAGCAAGTTTTATCAGGTTGATTTCTGTCTCGGTTCATTTTATGGAATTCTGTCGGGTTTATTAAATTTTGCTGGGGTTGAGTTTTGTGTGTGTTAATTTTCTAGGGAACCCTTTTCTGTCATCTTTAGAATCCTGAACGTAAACCAGCTAGGTGGATTGTCAAGTAGAAAAATAAGGACTGTAGGAATATTTCATATTAGCACTTTGGGCATGGGGGAAGGTACCATCAGTAAATGTAAACTGATTTTTCTTACAGGTTAACGCTAAGTGTGACTCATTCATGTGTTTTGGCCCACTTGTACCAGATGGTTATGGCTGCTGTTATAACCCACGAAAGACTACAATCAATTTTGGTTTGTCTGCTTTTAATTGCAGTCCAACAACCCATTCGAGCCAATTCAGAGAATCCCTTGAACGAAGTTTGCGAGATATCTATACCCTTCTATTTGACAATCAAAAAGCTAAACTGTAGAATAAGAAGAGGGTTGTTTGGTTACCTGATATTATACTGTGATTTTTTTTTCTTTTGTGTGTCTCCTTGAATAAATGTGCCTAACTTGGTAACGTATGTTATTTTTGCTAACACAGAACTGTAGTTAATCTGCTTACTTTTTCGTTCCTTTAGGTAAGGGATTTAAATGACAAGAGTTATAGAAAAGAATGCGGACACACTGCGGGTAAGTAAGTCGAGAGGTATGGTGCAATCTTTCTGAGGAGGCGGTAATAACCTGTTTTTGAGGCTGACTTGAGACGGAAAATTTCAGGATAATACAGATCAAGGCTATTCAGCAAAACCCACAATCACTGTCAAAAGAAATTAGGCTAGCGTTCCTTCCACCAAAAGGACCTTGACAAGGGTTCTGAATATATTTCTCATTATAACCCATAGTTTTAAAGGCTATGGTAAAACAAGTTTGGTAATGCCAGAAAAAAAAATTAAAACAAAGAGTTCCGTTCTCTAATGACCTATTTTATTTCTGTTTTTGTCATCGAGGAAGTAAGGCGTTGTTGAATCTATTTAAATAATAGAATTTTCAACAAATTCTTTGGTACACACTACAGGCTACCTGAAGTTTAAGGGGGCGGTCAAGCTTAGCTATTGGCTCTGGCCCCAAGGACTGGAAAAGCAAAAATTACCTGAGGAAATCAGGCGATATAATCTGGATAATTTACGGTTAAAAAAAAAACAAAAAAAAAAAAAACTTCGACCAATATTTTCTTTTTAATATCCGATAATACCACTTACCTTCATATCGGCCCGATAATATCAGTCGAGCCCTAATACGAAGTGCCTTAGTAAAAAAAAAACACATTTCGACTATGTTGCTATTTGCTTAATATTCTCAAACTGGCGAAACTAACCCTGGCCTGGGTGCTTGGCTTTTGTTTTGATTCCAGACCATCAAGAAACAAAGTTTTAATTTTGATAACTTTTCATTTTCAGTTGGTAATACTTGGTAAATCGATTGATGTTTATGCCTGACTATCGGAAGCCGGGAGTGAGTGTTAACGAAAACGCTGCCTGCTTGTCTGTTATCTCGACTGTAGTGCAAAAACAAGGAGAAATAAATTCGTTTATAGATGAAAGAATACTACTACTACTAACAACTCACCGCAGCACCAAGCCGCCTGAGGCCAACACAGCTACGCACGCTCCTCCTCCACTCCAATCTATTCAAAGCCTCCCTCTTTATACCCACCCACAAAGTTCTTATTTCCTTTAAAACTTTCTTTCTTGCGTTCTCCCACCCCAGACGAGGCCGACCTGCTTTCCGTTTAGCCCTAGATGGTTGGCCGAAAAGAACAATCTTCGGCAATCTGTCATCTTTCATCCGCATAACGTGCCCTAGCCACCACACCCTTTCTTTCATTATAGACCTAGAGAGCTGTATTGATCCACAATTTTCGTATAGCCTATTGTTTGGAATTCGGTCACTCAACCAGATACCCAGAACGATCAGTAAGTAATTTGTCTGGGAAACACTTAGCAAATCTTCATCCGCTTTTCGAAGCGCCCATGCTTCAGAACCATATTTGACTACTGTCATCACTGTAGCTTCTAATATTCTAATCTTGGTTTGCAGACTTATCTTCCTATTCTTCCAGACTTTTTTTAACAGTGAAAAAACACCCTGAGCCTTGGCTATTCTATTTGTAACATCTTCACTGCTCCCACCATCTTTACTAATAATACTACCAAGGTAAGTGAAGCTGCTCGCCTGATCAATCTTTTCATTACCCAACGTCACATTTTCATCTTCACTTATTCCTAGCCTTAGTGACTTAGTCTTCCTAACATTAATTTTCAAACCAGTTCTAGCACCCTGAACTCGCAAAACCTCCAAAACTTCATTCATTTTGCTCACACTTTCATCTAGGATGCTTAAATCATCAGCATAATCCAAGTCCAGGAGACTTTTTCCTCACCATTTGATTCTGTGGTCTCTCGTTGCCTTTCCTCTGCTGCTTAAAGCAAAGTCCATCAAAATCATCCATATAAAGGGGGATTGAACAAAACGTTGCTTAACTCCTTATTTAATACGAAACCAGCTGCTAACCTCTTTTTTTACCACAACCGCACTAGTGTTATTCTCGTATATATCACTAGTCACTTTAATGTATTTGTCTGGTATACCATACATGGATAACACCTTTACTAAAGCTCTTCTATCAACAGAATCGAACGCTTGACCATAATCTATAAAACTGAGGACCAAAGGTGTTTGAAAACTCAGGCACTTCTCAATTATTAGCCTAAGAGTGAAAATTTGGTCGACAAATCCTCTACCTTTTCTAAAACCGCACTGTTCTTATCTTAAAACTTTGTCTACAGCATCTCTCAGTCTAAAAAGTAACTTATTACTAAGTAATTTGCTAACTACAGAGACCAGACTAATACCTCGGTAATTACCGCACTCACTTTTATCACCTTTCGTATAAAGTGGCTTAATTAAGGTTTTCCTAAAATCGTTAGGCCCTTTTTCAAAAATCATATTCATAATCTTCAATAACTTATTTCTAACCTCAGAGCCACCATATTTAAGAAACTCATTTACCACCCTATCAGCACCTGGAGCCTTATTATTCTTTAATCCTTTTAGTACTGTTTCCAATTCCTCCTCACAAAACAAATCTTCTATCACATCCAAGGTATCACAAACTTTTTCATTTTCCTCTATATTTTTTCCTGCAATTCCATCTCGGTTAAGCAAGTTCTCAAAATGTTCGGCCCATCTCGCTTTAGTTTTTTCCTTATCGCTAATTGCGGCCCCATTCCTATCTTTAACTGGGACAAGTCCGGATTGATTACTCCCTCTCAAATTATTAACATGCAATTAAAATATTTTACTATTATGCCGTCTAGCCGCGTCTTCCAGATCCTCGGCAATTTTATCCATGGCTTCCACTTCACTCCTCCTTAGTTAATATTTTAAGGCTTTCTCCACTTTCTTTACATTTCTTTTGTTTTCATACGGTCGATCACTCAGATAATTCTTGTACAAGTCCTTTCTCCTTTCTATTAAACATGAAGCTTTGTTACTAATATTCTTAGCTGCAGTTCTAGCTTTCTTCTCTAATGCACCTTCAGCAACTTCACAAATTATTTTCCTAAAATTATCCCAACCATCTTCCACATTATCAAATTTTAAACTCTGAAGTTTAGCATTCAAATGTTACTGGAAATTTTCTCTCAAGTTTTCATCCTGGAGTCTATCAACATAAGAATTTCCGGGGAGGCAGTTACCCTCCCGATATTTCAGCTTTCATTTAACCCTAGACACTACTACATGGTGGTCATTACTTTTAACATCAATAACACCACTCCAATATACCTTAGTATCTTGAATTGATCCTGCAAGTTTTCGGTTTCAAGTAACCCAATCGATAATGTTTGCTGTCTTACCATCAAGTGAATACCACGTTAACTTATTGGCCATCTCCTGATCAAACACCATATTGGTTATAACTAGATTATTATACCTACAAAATTTCAAAAGTCTGTATCCATTACTGTTTTCTTTTCCTACACCAAATGAACATAGGCTAGGATACCATCTATCCATATTACTACCAACCTGGGCGTTAAAATCTCCCAGTAATAACATCATATTTCTATCTGGGAACTTGTCTATTTGCTCCTGTAACTGTAAGTAAAATTCATCTGAGTCACTAGTATCTCCGTCAGTCGGTTCTACAGGGGCTTATACTACTATAACTGATACCCTGAACTTTTTAGTCATAAAATGAACAACTAGTATTCTATTATTAATACCTTCCCATCCTAAACAAGACTTAGCAGCTTCCTTATTCATCATGAGCCCTACTCCCTGTCTATGTACCCCATCCTTCGTGCCCGAGTAAGCAAATTCTATATCACCTAATTTCATGGTTCCTACCCCTGGGATATGAGTTTCTGAAACTCCTAATAAATCCAGTTCGAATCGTCTGAATTCGTCAGTCAAAATATCGATACGATAGTCCTTTTTAAATGTCGTAACATTCCAAGTTCCAATTTTCATGTTCTTTAAATCATTAAAATTATTTTCGCCCCCGGAAAAGCAATGATCCCGGATACCAGTGCAGGAAGGGGATCACATATCTTCTCAAGTCTACACCGAAGTGCTTAAGCCAGCTTAGAACCGGACAGCAAGAAGTCCCTGGGACCTCCATGAAGGAGGGCTTTGTGCAATCCTGGGTCCACCTTGGTCAAAACATGGTTTTCAGCACTTGCCGATGCTCTTCTATCAACAAGACTTGAAATCCTGCACAGACAGTCTAAAGCCTATTACCTCCGACTCATTATATATTCATGCCTACAAATTTTATGCTACTACGGGGAAACAACCCATAGTAGATAAATTAACTAGGAATAGGTTCTTCAGCCACAAGACGCCCATCAAAACATACCAATCCCAGAAGACTTGTCCATTATTCATAATCCCGTGCGAATGCTGTGTCGTTTACTAGGCTATAATTTCCTTGAGAGGTGCCACTTCTCAAGTGGGAATAGAGATGAACGCAAGGTCCCCAGTCTTGCAGGTACCCCAAAAAGGTCGAGGCAGGCCTTTGCAGAGGTAGTTGTTCATATATTTTGATCTTAAAACCTATCATAGTTATACTCCTGTAGAGGATCCTCCCGTAAGGGGTATTAGCATCACCGTGCAATTTAACCAATGAATGGGGAAATGTTTATAACTATTGGGCATTTTATACACCCTTGCGAGTGTACATTTGAGCGTCCTCCTTTCTCTTTTGTCTGCATGTATAATTATTGTCAATGCTTCCCCAGATTTTTTTATGGAACTCCAGGGACAAGGTCCCCCCTTGGTCCGTGCCTCCTATGGAGGTACCCTACATATCTGTAGAGCGTTCCCCTATCGCCACCTGGGGACACGCTGAATGGACTGGGGGAGGCCAGAAAAATACGCACAACATGGGGCCCGAACCCACGACCCTGAGATTAAGAGTTTCAAGCTCTACCGACAGAGCTAGCCGGGTTTCAAAGATTTAAATGGCTTTAGATAATTTAAGGATTCCATATATATATACACTGTCATTCATATGTAAAATTCTATTTTAGCTACTTTTGGCTATCCCGGAAAAGGGTCAGGCTACAAAAATCAAAGTCCCAGGGACGGGTCAACAGGCCGAAGCATGTCCGGGGAAAGCACCCCGAAGTACCCACCTCAACTCCCTCTCCCTCCAGAGGGTCCCGAAACGTGCCTGATTCCAAATATACAAACTTCACTAAGTTTAACGTTACTCATTAAAAGCTACGAGCCTGAGGCTACAAGCTCCCATCTACTAAAATATGGAATTTGATATTTTTGGTCAGAAGAAAGATCACAGATGCGTGCTTTGTGAGATTTCTGAGGGGGGGGGGGAATATCCTCCAAGGGGAGAATTTTACATGGGGAGGGAAGTTTCCAGGGGAAACTTCACATGATGGGATTTTGCCAGAATTCCTAAACGAAATTCCGTTCACTTATCCCACCCCCTCTTGGGCAACTCAACGTTAAATCTGGAGATGTCCCAAAATCTTGACCTGAGGAACTGGCAGCCTGCCAATTATGACAATGCCACACAGTATTCAAATCATCAACAATAAGTAGAACAACAGGGAAATCCTCCGCATAAGAAGTCCCATATAAAAACTTTCCCCATTGTTCAACCCATCGTTCACGATAGAAAGCCACTGTGGTCTTTGTTGCTATTTAAGTAATCAAATAAATGCTTGGTGACAAAAGCCTTAGATCTAAATTATTGTTCCTAATTCTGTCATATCTATTACAAGATTTGTCTAACTTTTATTTTCTGACTCTCATTTTTTACCATTATTTCTATACAAAAAGCTGACTAATTTTTGTATTTGTTAAAACCATAAGATTTTGGCTGTTTATTGGATTTTCTTACTGAAAATCCAAAGTTAATTAAAAAGAAAACTTTACTTTTTTGTTTTTGTGATTATTTTTTTCTTTGATGTATTTAAGAATAAAAGTTAGAAACTAGGCCTAGGATAGCTTATTATCAATGATAATAATTGGCTGAACTATTTTCACAAGGCTATTATACTATTTACTGCCAAAAAAAAAAATGATATAATAAATTTTATAAACAGTGTTTGATAACCAAGTTCAATACTTTCGATATTATTAAAAAAAACTCCGTCCAACGCGTTGAACTATTCCGTCCGTCTTTGAACTATTTTAAAAAAAGATATCTCAAAGTTCTTATCGGATGGGTTTGAGGAAAAAAGGGCGGGGAGGGGGGGGGGGCTAGGTGCCCTCCAATCTCTTTTGACTCTCAATTTCCATAAGAACCAAATATGCCCCCCAGAGCATAACTTATAACGCCTGCCCCCGGACCCTGGTAGGTTTTGTCAACACCGTAATTTTTGTTATATAATCTTTGAACTATTTTTAACAAAATAGCTATCTTAAAATTTGTATTGGATGCATTTGGGAAAATATAGTGTAGGGGGGGGGGAGCTGGTTACCCTCCGATATCTTTTGACGCTTAAAAAGTGAACTAGAACTTTCAATTTCCAATCAAATGAGCCCTCTCTGAACTTTATACGACAATGTTGTCTATAAATAACTTTATATGCTCCCAGGGCATAACTTACAACCAGTGCCCTGAGGGCTGTGGGGGATTTGTCATCATCGAAGACCTAATGTCCAGAACTTAAAACTATGTTTAATCAACTGGCTGTCTCAAAACTTTGATTGGATGTGTTTGGTGAAAAGGTGGGTGTGAGAGGGGGGTTATTTGCCCTCAAATCACTTTCGACTATTAAAAAAGGTTTGAATTCCCTATCGAATGAGCCTTTTTTGAAGTTTCTACGACACCCCTTCTATAAAAGCCTTATATGGCCCCAGGGTATAACTTAAAACCCTTGCCTTGAGGGTTGTGGGGGAGCGTTTACAGATATTAGAACAGTACTAAAGGTGTTTTTGCGTTTTTGACTTGATGGAATTTAGTTTTGCCTTAGTAAAAACTAATTAAAAAATAAAGTTTTTTGATGGAAGTAATATATATATATATATATATATATATATATTTATATATATAGCACCGGGTTTCTTCCGGGTCCCAACATGTGGCAGGTTTGTATTTATTTGATTCTCTAATTATGCAATATCATAATCATCAAGTTACTCTTTAAATATGACGTAGATAATTTTGGAGACCACACTGCCTTTCCATGATGATAAATAAAAGTTCAAATAGTGATAAAATCCTTTTAATAGACAGTGATGATGACAACAGTGATAGAAATTCACAAAAATACCAAATATTTTGGTCACATATGCAGTGACTGTCATCAGTAATAAAACTAAACTAAAATAATTTAAAACAATAGTTTAAATACAAAATCAATAAAACTATATATTGTTTAATTCTCTAATTCTATATTACATATACATTTAAATATTCAGCTAGGTAGATAAAGGTGTAAGAGTCTTAATGTTATTAATCTGTCTAGCATGATATTTTATCTTGATACTAAGTGTAGTTGTATATTATTTTTACATTCTATAGAATGTAATTTTGTTAAGAATATCCATTGGGCACCTTCCCATGGATCCAGGGGGGGGTGAGGGGGCGTGAACCCTTCCCCCCTTAATATAGTCTAAAGTAGTGTAATTTACTTAATTAACACAAGATTGCGTTAATTAAACTTGCTCCTAATGCAAGTTTATTGAATCAACCTATTTTGCACTCCCCCCTAAAAAAAACCTGGATCCAACCCTGTCTCTTATTGTTTTATCATGTCTACATCTGGAGAGCTGCTACTCTATGTATTAAACCCTTTTCTATCTGTTTCCTGTCCTTTAGTAGCCTATACCTTTACAGAGATTTTATCCAACTTCAGCATAGCTTAATCTAAACCCTTTTCTGAGGATTTTTCTTATAGGCCTATCTAAGCCGTGAAGATACCTGTGGAGTTCAAAAGAACTCGGTACCCTATCAGGGGAAGAGACAGATGGAGGTGGGTAATGCAAACACTTCTAGTTCTTTATTTTTCTGCAGGCACACCTCCTTTTTAAAAGTTCCATTCACCTAGCCTAAGCCTAACACATGACATTTCCAAGATAACAATAAACCTCTAAGTTAGAGCTTTGCAAGATTTTGAATATAAATAAATACCACATTATCTGTACTACCAAAAGTATGTGCAATATCTCAAGCAGGTATTTCTACTTCCAGAGTAAAAAACAAAAATTATGTTGTTGTTGTTGATTATTAACGTTTCCTCTAGAAACCAGCTTCTGTTGAGACGATCTTCTTTGTTCCACACTTTTCTATGTTTCTTGATGGGATAATCTGAAACAAACAAGATTTTTTTTCTTTTTATTTTAATTTTTTTTTTCCAAATTATTTGAGACAACATTATCATATCACTTTGAATACCATCATTTGCAATTTTTTTTTTTTTTTGTTTTTTTATTTTTTTTTAAACAAACAATAATACAGAAAGAACACACACTAAAATCATTATACAGCTATGAATGATTTTCCAGTCTACCCTCTTCAGTAGTTATTCCCTAACCAAAACAGGTAAAAATTTATATTTTTTTATTTCAAACTAACATAATATCCTATCTAAAATCATCCATTCTACCGCTTAATTTCACAAAACTCAAAAGCAACATAATCATGTCCAATCTTATAACATCATCATTGGTCCCTATCCCGACCATAAGACTAACATTGAGATTTCCTAGCTATTCTCTTTGACATAAATTTCTCATATCCCTTCTAAGTCTCTCATAGAAACAACACTCAACTAGATAGTGGTGTACAGTCTCATTCTGCAAATTACAAGCTCTACAGATAGGGCTATCACTTTTCCCAATCCTAAATAGTCTAGCATTAGTACTTATATGACCTGATCGAAAGCGGAATAACAAACTACAATATCTCTTATCCAGTTTACTAAAAAATTTTCTATCAAAGTGGTTGTGTTTTTTCTGGGCTACAACCTGATTGTGCATTAGATCCTTCAAAATTCCAAATCTCCTTTGTCTCAATCCTCCTCTAAATAATGTCAAAATAATGTCAAGGGTATTTGCAGATACTTGTCTTTGGGGAAGAGCAAGCAACTCGGAGAAATATAGTATAGAATTCAAAAACTGTTAGAAAGTACAGTTGATAAGTAAATTTAGTACTAGATAAGTAGTTTTAGCACTTCTTTAGTGAAAAGTGACATTTTTTACAAAAATATATATCCAGGGAAATATTTTGTTTTATGTCATAAATTTGCAAAATATGTCCCTCTTATGTCTCAAATTACTAAAACGTGTCCCTTATTTGCCCTATTATGTCTTTGTGTTCCGGCACATAGGAATATGCCCTTTGGACATATAATATGTCCGATTGGTAACCCTGTTTTAATGTATTTAAGAAGCTGTTATTCTAAATCAACAACCCTTGTGTTTCAGCAGCCGTTTTTTTAGGACAAAATTTGAATATTTAGTCAAAATGTTCGATAAATGGTAGTATTGTTCAATAAGTTCTTAGTATTTTTACTATAAAATTTCGAGTGGACAGAGAGGGTATTATTGTTCATAAAGATTGAACTTCTGCGTGACTTTTGATCTTCGATTAAGCGGCTGAAGCCATTGCAACCTCTACAATAGGGTTCTCTGATGCTTAAATACATTGTATATATATTTTTAAATACATTTAAACATTGTATATACGTAGTTAAAGTGAAATTTCATCATTTAATACCACTTCAAACAAAGCTTCAGGTAGGACTTGCCCCCCCCCCCCCAAAAAAATTGATAAGGCTCAAAATGCCCCGCCAGTAAACATGTGAATGTAATATTTTATGCTAGATAGCAAAAGATCGTCACAATAGGAGGGATTCTGTAACACCCCACCCCTGCATCAAAACTAAAGGCGTAGATTGAAAATATTCCCGGGAATCAAGGGGGATTATATATTAATTTCTACACCGCTTTCCCAGAACTCATTCTATATTTATCTCAAGGCTCAATGAGAATTAGAATATTTAGGCATTAAAATACCGCATATTTGAGCAAACCCTCTTTGAGGCATCTGGCTCCCTCCAACAAAATGACCCACCACCCCTCCTTCATAATGGCTTATGTACAATTATACTCTTTTCTTCATTCTTTATATTTGCCACGTTTTTTTTGGCTGCTCAATTTAAAATTTTGGGAGAATTTTCCAGGAGGGAGTTCTCCGCGGGGATGAATGAATACGCCGGACCCCGTGGGTTAACCTGCATTCTCTCGGTAAAAGGAATTTTTATTATTCTGCAAAGTTAGTCGAAGTAAAAATAAGAAAAAACGTAGCTAAAATTCTTATTTCGGCTTTTATAATTAGCTTCACGAGTTATGATAGATGACCTTGGAATTATTATTATATTATTATTATCAGAGAGGAACTTGAGTTTCCTTTCTTATTAGTTTCCAATATTATTTAGTTGCGCCCATTAGGTGTAGCTAAACTTTTTGAGAATCAAATTTGATTTTGTTCATTTGTTCATAGACTATTCGGTCATAGAAATTGTTAGAGAAAAATCAATAACGATCCTGTTGGCTGAGCAATGGTGAAAATGAGTCATTACACTTACCGTAGATCTAAGCCCAAGTCACCATGAATACTTTGCTTCTTTTTAGTCTACTATCATCAAGTCCTGCTGATAGTGTTCATTTGAAAGCAACGCTATGATGCTTAGCGTGATAGTCGTACTTTGAAAACAGTAAATTCTGGCAGTGGTCATTTTAAAGAGCCCATCTATATCACACACTTAATTCTATGCAGGGGCGTCCCGAGTCTCATTTCATTGGAAGGGGGGCGATTTTCGTAAATTTTACCGAATCGCTACCTGATTTATGCCGAATTCTGAAGAAATCAAGAATTTTGCTAAATTTCGGGCAATTGTGCAAAATTTCTACCGAAATTTTCGCCTCCGGCGAAAATTTACCGAATTCCAAGAACGTTGGAGGGGCGGCACGCCCCTCCCCTCCCCCCTCGGGACGCCCCTTATTCTATGTTTCAATTTGAATATTTTTTGTTTTGCTTGAAATACATTTATTCTGTCTGGTGATGTCCAATTATAATTTACAGTATTGTGATCAAAATTGCATTTTTTTAAAATTATTATTATTATTATGCCCAATGTATTACTACTGGAATTTTTTCCTTGAATTATCAATGTAACATTGTAAATTTAGGTACCATTGTTAATTTCAGTAGTTTTCAGTCAACTTTTTTTTTTTAGCGTTTTTCAAGCCTTCTCTTTGTGTTAAATTTTCCAATCTGTCGTGTACAATATCATACAGTTTGAGCATATGAATGCTCTGGCTCGTATGGTTTAAAGAGTTCTGATTTTTTTTTTTTTTTTTTTTTTTTTTTTTTTTTTTTTTTTTTTTAATAGCCGCGTATATTACACATTTACCATTTGAGCTTTTTCTTAGTATCTGCGCACTTCAAATGAAGAAAATATTTTAGACTAGTTTCTATAAGATGCGTCGTTGTTGCTAATTCAGAATCATCTTTATCTAACTTGAACTTGTAAGTTATCAGTATCATATAATTTATTGTGCTAAAATAAAAAAAAGAGGTAATAAAAAAGGACTGTCATTCTATGTGCGACAAATTACTATTTCAGAACCCAGTCATTTGGAATAAGTATCAACAGATCTTACCCCACCAGCTCAGACCCACTTAAGATATTATTTTTCTAAATAAATTTTGATAATTTCAAGCCAAGGTCATTTATTTATTAATAAATACTGTCAATTTACTTCAAATACTCTCCAAAGCCTGATAGTGTCTATTCAAGAACCCCCTAGTTTTAGTATTAATCATTTTAATTATATTTATTGTATTATTGAGAAAATGTTTTAAAGAATTTTCATATTATTCCTTCGAAGAAAGTGGTTTTTCTATCGATAAATACTGAATCCTTAACGTTCCAAAAAAACTAAAAGAATTGAGATGCCTTTTCTATGCTAACGATGGGAGGGGCAGAAAATCATCCATCAGAAAGTGTTTCCTTTTAAAACTCCTTCTTCCTTGCTTCTGAGATAAGACCAGATACCAAAAAAATACGTATTTACTTCCGACAGAACTGTAAAATAAATTTTAAAAAAGGGTAGACTTCGTTTTTCAGTAGTAGTAGAGAGCAAAAGCGGTTGCTGTGCATATTATTGTGTCCTGCAAAAAAAAGCAACAAATAAAACTTGACGATAATACAAATACATAGTCACTATAAATCACATAAAAAGACTATATCGACACCAATAACATAATCAAGACTCTGGGGGGGGGGGGGGTAGGAGACTAGCAAGAGTTTTGTTCTTCTGCTCGGCAGATTACAAACAAAAACTACTTTCACAGAAAATAGGCGGCAATCCAGCCTCTCTTTCCCCCGAGTCCACCACTGACAGAGGCTTATTCGGCTAACGTTGTCGAAATGGAGGTACAAGTAGACTACACGAAACTGGTCACCTGCGGTCCGTTTGTATAATTTAGGGTACATTTTCCAAAATAGAGACTTGATAGTTCCTCTAAAAAAAAAATACTATTTTTAATTAAAAGTAAGATAATTCTTTAAACAGGTACTCTTTTACTCTAAAATTCATTTCAAGAATTTAAATCCATCCAGAAGATATTGAAGTATAAAACAAAGATTTTTATCGAAAAGAATTGCAATAATACGGTCCACTTCATCGATGGATCCAAGTCGAGACATCCAAACAGAAGAGAGCTAGAAGGGACAATTAGAAACATGCTCTCACAGCAGAAAATAACAAATTTTGCAGCTGAAGCACCTATTTTAGAAGGCCAAATAATATTGTGATGAAATAGCCAGCTTTCACTTTTAATAGACAATTAATAACTGTCACTATTTTCATTTCCTTCTGTTTCCTGATTCCAAAAATTGTAGGGCGCTGAGAAGAGTCAAACAAAAAGGGTAAAAAAACAGGGGGAAATATGCAAAAAATTAAGAGAGACGGAGGGTAGCCCACATTAGTATATGCCTTCTACTGCTCTTCTTCTCTAAGTGATTTAACCCTTGGGGAGAACGTCATGCTTTCAATAGAAAGAGCAGAGACATTTATATGAAAGCATACAAAGAATAACAAAGCGAAATTCTCGGGGTGTATTCCATGATTATTAGAACGGTACAAGGAATGACAATGCACAACGCACGACAGAATTTTCTGGACAATATCCTTTTTCGTTGGATAGTATTCTTAAACAAAGAAACACACTTAGAAAGCAATAGGAAAAATTTTTGCAAGACAGTGGAATTCAACTAAGTGAATATTTCGACCCTATGTCCAAGGGCCGTCCTCAGCAAAACACAAGCAAAAATATAAAAAAGAAACTTACATTAAAATGCAAACTTTAAAATAAAAATCTTTTTTTAATTTTTTAAACAGCCCTTGCATCATTACTTCAACGAAGTTCAACCAGGACTGATAGATATAGTGAGTAAGATGAAAAAATCATCCAAACGAAATAAAAATAATTAAATACACGCTTTCGAAGCTAATCTTGCTTTTTTGGCAGCACAGGCATTCTTTGTAACAGGTTCATTAATATTATCTGTTGGTTTAGTAAAATATTTTGTTATATCATTTTTAATTAAACTTGTGTCTAAAGAATTTAAAGAGTAGTCCCCAAGTCCCTATTTAGAGAAATATTGGGATTTATTTTGAATCTAATTTCAATTGATCCCCAAACCACCTGTTTTATGCCTAAATCATTACTAATGAGAGAGGATTTTTCAAAAAGTATTGTGTGGCTGGGGTTATCAAAAATATGGCAACCTAAAGCAGAATCAAAGGAGTTATTAGAACTATTTGAAATTAATACTTTGTCTATGTCTTATTTATGCTGATGTAGGTGTTTCTTTAAATTCTGATGGGTTCTGACAGCATAGTAATTGCCGCGGTCACATGGTATTTGATAAACCTTTCTTTGGCGAGTAACTGGGGTTTTATCTTTACCAGAGTTTAAGAAATTTGTTATTTTAAAATTATTAGTGGAAACTACATACAGATTATTTTTTTGTGCAAACATTTTTAAATTTTGTTTTGATTTTTGGGATGTATGCAAGATAGATTATATTCAGTGCTTACCAGGAGCTATTGTAAGGTGGCAGACTGTGCATAACCCCTTATGGGGAATTATAAAACCCAGAGAGCTCTAAACTGAATTCTTTCTCATAATACGCCAGATTGCTTATGAATATGAAAAGAAATGTGTACCACCAGTTACGAAATTTTATCATTCACTCATACATTATGATCATATCCAAGGCAATACCCATCATTTTTCCCTGGGGGGGGGGATAAAAATTTCAAAACACCAAAAAATTGTTTATATGTATTTTTATTTTTTAACAAGTCGGACGAAAATTTCGAAAAAAGGGGGGGGGGGTTCAAATCGGGTAGCCCCACTCCCCTTGCCTAGAAGTGGACCTGATTATATCCCTCATTGCCATGTATTAGTTTACTAGAATACACTTTTTGAGGGTAGATCTCGGACACTTGATTTCCAACAACTTAACACTTTTCAAAGATCCTAAAGAGTTTCAGTATATTAGTGGTAAGCAAAACATTCAGACAAAATAATAGTTTGTTTCGTGAAACCATTTTGTTGCTCTAAACATAGCACCAAGGCAACGAAAGCAGATCGTACGTGTCGAAAAGATGCGAAGAGCTGTGTTTTTGCTATTTTTTTTTATTTACAATTCTTTTTATAATTTATAATTTTTTTTTATTATGAGGTGACTTGAGGAGTTTCGAAAATTTCGAAAAAATTAGCTTTGATCCCAAAAATACAGCCTAAATCTACCAAGAAATACCTAAAATTTCAGATTATACCACAAATGCACCGCATTGTACCAGGACATCTAAATTGTACTAAAGGCGGTACAATGTAATACGTTGGTAACGCTCATCAAACTGGTTTACTTGAAATCTGTAAGAATGTAAACTTGTATCTAATTGGTACGTTATTTTAGCTGAACAATTAAGACCGCTTTACATTCTAACTTTAAGAAGATTATGTTGTAGAATAAATCATTTTCTGAAAAATTGAAAGACATAAGCCTTTTCGGTTTGGAATAATGTAAAAGCACACACAGCTTCGAACTGTTTATCCTTTTACAAAATCAAAGATTTTATAGCAATAGCTACTTTTTAGGTAGGTCGCCTGCTTTCTTTTGCACTGCTTTCTATCGCCGTGTAAGAATAGATGGATAGTGGTGTAGAAAATAAGTATTTTTTCACTAAACTTTTCTTTGACTTAGTCGTAGAATGAATAGCTTGGTTAATGAATTTCGATCTAGAAATTTATTCTCCGTTTTCTACTGCATTGAGAAAAAAGAGAGATGCTGTCAAAACGTTTGTAATGAGAATTAGGTAAATTATTGCAGACCCAAACATTTTTAATAGCCCTTGATGTATTGGCTTATAAATAGAAACGCAGGAAAATGACACTTCTTTCGAAATTTGACAAGCTATACAACGTGCTGGCATGAAAAGAGTTCTTTTTTAGAACTCACCTATATTTCTAGGGAAATGGACAAGGTCGATTCTATCATGACACAGAAAACAGCAAACTACAGGAAAACTATGATGGGCATAAGGTATCAGGAGAATATATACAAAAGAAACTGATGGAATTCAACTTACAGAGATTAATGTGTACGAAGCAAGGTTATCAGTATCTGCATCCCAAAGACATCGACAAGAGGATCTAACTCCTTCTCCTCTAGCTTCACAGAGTATAACTTGAATAATATATTTGTATTTTTTAGAAGCCAAACCTGCAAATAGAAACAAAACATATATAAACAGTGCAAAAAACATTACATTTAATCTGAAACAGATAGGGACAACGGTTAAATCTACAAACAAAGTTTTCCGTAAGTACTATAATGAGGTCGTCTGTCAAGATATATTTCTTTCAGTAATTTTAAATCTTTCCAAAGTGTGTGATTTTGTTTTTCCGCAAAAATTAAAGTTTATTTGCCCCTCAACTACTCCCTAAAGTTTTAAACTGGATTCGAAGAAACCCTGGCTTTTGGTAAAGGCCATTTCAGTACACTACGGGGTTATACTTTAGGGGTGGCCATAGGACAAGGTCAAGGACAAGGTTCTACGTAGACAGTGGGGGAAAATAAAGGAACATTAAAACTAATTTCTTATATTTTAGGCCAATGCTGATTCATCACCTCCAAAAAGACCAAGGACTTGGCCAGGTGGTAGAAACATCGGGAAAACCATAAATGGGTTGGGAGTTGACTATCTATTGGACTATATCTTAGACTTTTCACCCGTCAATGCCAAGATTCAACCAAACATTGAAGTTCCACGTCAGATGGATTCTCCTTCATATGCAACGTTTTTTTTTTTTTTTTTTTTTTTTACGTTGACCAGCTCTTCTGTCAAAAACGTAATAAAAATTGAATTTATCCTTAATTTTTCTATCTATTTATCTATGTGTGTTTTTACAAAAAAATATAATTCTTATGTTTTGTTTTAAAATGATTTTAATACAAATCCTATTTCGACAAAAAATTATATGGGAGTAAAACGTATAACCGTGTTTCTGTGATAAGATCCTCCCCTCACTCCTCAAAAAATACTCAATCGATTCATTTTAGTTTCAGGATGAAGTAACAATATGAATTACTTTTCTTGGCCCAGGACTGCAGCAAATCTCTGATAACTGTCCAAAACATCGGGCCAATCATCACAGAATGATGTTAATGAAGGTACGTCATATATTATCCCCCTGGATTCCGAGCTTAATACCGAAGAGTTGGAAAGTTTAATGGCAAAAATTGCTAGTAGTGGTGTTACTGGGGACATATTTGATAACAATTTTTTATTAGTGAATTGGGTCCTGTGTAAAGTGGATGTGGTTCACATTCCCGGAAAGTTTATTGCGTGAATTGAACTTGTTAGAATCTGCTCTAGATCATCTACAAACACACAGGGTAGTTGTCAATCCTCCCGAGAACAATTTAACTGACGGGGCAATCATTTTAACCGATCCCGTTGACGTTTTCCTCACCTACGCCGGCATAATTTGAGCAATTATTGAGACTAAGATTCCGAATTGGGGCGAATGGATGGGATTAAAGTATCGGCAAATCAAAGTTTTTTTTTTACAAATAAAAGTCAGGGGATATCTTTTATGTTTAAAATTTCACCGAGAATCAAACTTTCTACCCTGATTTACACAATTTTAAGGGTATTTCTTTTAATTAGGTTAATAAATTAATATCTACACTCCTTACCTTTAATGACGGGGAAGCAGTTATACTATTTTATTCATTGAGAATCTGACTCATCGCCGACACTGACCAACACTTGTTCGTCGAGAGGTTAATGAGGAGTGGATTCGCTTTCCGTGGGAATCGTATCTTAGAAACTGATCCAACTGGAGTGAAGATGGGGGAAAAGCTGTATGCAGTATTCCTTGATATGAATTCCCTCTACCCCTCAGCGATGTTTCACTATGCTCTACCATGCAGTAATTATAAATGGCTCAATAACCCCTTCACCCCCAATTTCACTGACATTGCCAATGCTGAGGAGAACGGGGCCGTTGAATGGTTTTTGAAAATGATGGGGAGATACCAGTTAAGCTTCATGATTCGGTCAAGGTTTTTAATCATGCATCAATAGGCCGGTGTCCAGGGACTCTCTGAGTCTACGAAACAGATCTTTGGTGAATGTAATGAACGCCATGTACGGGACACCTTCAAAACAAAAACTTATTGCCCACCTCCTGTCGAAAAACAATTTCGTCATGCATCATGTAACATTAAATTGGAAGTGCGCCAAGGGTTTCAATGTCACAAAGATTTATAGAGCCCTCCAATCCAGTCAAAAGCCATATATGAGGACGTTTATTGACATATTCTTCAAAAAGCGTTCTGAAGCAAAAACAGGCTGAAAAGGAAATCTATAAACTCAGTTTTAAATTCAGCCTTTAATTAATGTGCGAAAGTGTTCGCAATAGGAGTCGATGTAATGTTGTAACGATCCCGAACAATGTCATCGGATTATTGCCGACCCCAATCGCATCTCATTTACAATCATTGGCCCAGGCACGGTGCTACTGATTAGAAATGAAGAAACATAGTATTAGATAAAAATATTGCTGTTGATAGTGCCATCCTGGAAATTTCGTAAAACCTCATGTTGGAATTCTACCACAATGTGGCTAGGGTACAGTGGCCGGGGGAAGGACAAGTAGATGTCTGGTATGGGAACACAGATTCTTTACCTTTAAAAGTCAAAATCAAAATTTACTCAATGATTTGGCTGACGGTGAGATCACCAGTCCCCGGATAGCCTATACAAATTCGGACGGGGAAGTCTATCAAGAGCTGGTCAAACGCCAGGCTCCAAATCAACTTTTATTTTTTGAACCAGAGACGGAAAGCGACATATCTTCCCGAGTTTGTGAGTTCGAAGGTGTACTTTACACTGACACACAACGAGGAGATCAAGAAACGCTGTAAGGGAGTGCCCATGCACTATTTATAAAAAAAAAATCGACATGGACACTGGCAGGAATAACATTGTCAAAAATACAGTCCCACGAGCAAAACTATTGGCAATTCGCTCGTTAATTTACAATAATTCTACTGTAAAGGTTGAAAAGAATGCTATGAGTATTTGCATAGCTTATGACCCTCGCCCTCAGGCTTTGGTGGTTTGTATCAACCTCAAAAGCCTTGTTATATGATATTTGGACTATTTTGAATAAAAGGACCATTTTAAAATATCTATTGGATATATCTCAGGAAAACACGACGTATTTGTGTGTAAGTGGGGGGGGGGGGGAGGGTAGCTGTGCTCTGATCACTTTGACTCTTAAAAAGGGCACTAGAACTTATGATTACCAGTCCAATGAGTCCCCTCCAAAGCAAATGCGACCAAACTTTTCATAAGAACCTTATGTGTCCCAAGGGCATAACTTACAATCCTTTCTCTGAGAGCTGTAGGGGGGGGGGGTGTCTTCCTCACAGACATACTTGTAATTTCCAAAACCTTCAACTACGATGAATTAAATTGTCATATCCAATTTTGTATTGGAAGTGTTAAGGCAAATGCAGAGCGTGGAGGGGGGTGGGGTGTTTGCTCTCAAGTCACTTTGACCCTTAAATAAGGTACTATTACTTCCAAGTTAAAATGAAATAAGCCCAATCTGCTGTTTATACGACCGCCCGTTCAGTAAAAACCTCATATGCCCTTATAAAAGAACTCACAACCCTATTATTATTATTTATTGAAAAACCCATCAATCACAAAACATGACAAGACGGAGTGAAGGGAAAAGAAAAGAAGAACAAAACAAAAGCTAACGAACAAGAAACCAATCACACAGACAAACAACAAAACAGAGCACTATTGAATTAAAACATGGTACCAACCATTCTGTGAATCCAATTTTCAGTTACGTTTGGCAATTAATTTAAGGATTGCAAGATTAGGATCAGCAAGTTTGAATTTTCTGATGAAAGGAGAATTTCGATGCCAAGGAGGCAACCGAAGCAAATACTTAGCAAACCGAAATAAAATGGACCGGACTTTCAGACAATCAGTTTTAGTAAATAGCTTCCAAAATGGAGCAATATACAAAATGTGAGGGAGGGCTACGGTATTGAAAAGGCTAGCTAATAGTTGGCGTTTGAATCAAAGTTTTGCTGATACATAAGAAGCAGATATTCGTCGTGTGAGATGGTCTACGAGCAGGGATCGGATTTGGCGTAGCGAGGAACCAATGGGAAGACCTAGATAAACGAGGTGGTCAACGGCTCTAACCGCAGTATCACCAAGCGCTATAAGGGACAATGGCTCACCTTTCGAGTTAAAAAGCACTATTTCAGACTGGTCAGGATTGAAACAAAGACCAAGTTTAAGATACTCCTGTTAAAGTGTGACAAAGACCTCATTCATTCTTTGGAGGGTGCGGCTGAGATTCAAAACATCATCTACATGACACACTAGAGACAGATTCAGTGAAGATAGAATCAGATATGTGGGGCACGGGTCTTGAGCATCCAAAACACAATTATTGAAAATATTGGGAGATGATACTGCTCCTTGGCATTCATCTTTGAAGACTGGAATGAATTTCCCACGGACACGTTTGCCGCTTTGAGGAGCATAACTGGGTATATGAGGGAATCAAAAGCGCGTCTGATATCATGACAAGCGAGAACTAGACGTTCTCCTGAGGATTTAGGATTAATTCGTGCATTAGTTACAACTCTGAGAGCATCAGCACAACCTATTCCCCTCTTGAAACCGAACTGGTGAGGTTGGGTGTAACACGTCTTTTTAAGTTCAGTTTGAAAAAGAGGCTCAAAGACCATTCAAAAGGAGGTCGCCACCATAATAGGTGGAAATGATGAACATTCTGGATTCACTTTTCCTTTTTGGGGAATTGGGATAAGGTCTCCAATGGAAAAAGAAGAGAGTACGATTCGCTGTGTAAAAACCATCTGCATTAAAAGTACCAAGTGTTGGACTACTGCCTCCCCACCAAATTTCAAATGTAAAGCATTGATGTGGTGTGAATACCATTGGATGATTTAGGCTTTAAATGTCTGATGACATCTTCAATCGATGCTGCGCTAACAACGAATTCTCTATTGGGACTGGTAACAAGGAAATTATCTAACTCAGTTTCATGAAAGAGATCAAGATACTGACCAGGAGCAGCAAATTCGGATTCATAGTAGGTATACGATTCCTCATCAGGAATGTCCGCCGCAGATAAAGATGGTGGAGACCTATCATTGCGAGAAATAATTCTAAAAAGAAGATTTTTATTATTCTTAGCACGTGCCAATTTGGCATTTACTAGGTTTCTACGATGAAGAGTGAGAGCCTTGGAAAAACTTCTCTTTGTAAAAAGACTAACAAGATTCACAGCACCAGTCAATGGACGGTCACAATCCTTCCGAAAACTGAACCAAAATTTTGCTTCAAGGTAAGAAGCTACGAGATCAGGGTTCGAACACCAGCCTGGAATGATACCCTTACGGATTTTCCGAAACGGTACGGCTTGATTTTCGGCAAAACAAAGAGCATGGCTGATTTCGGCTACATACATATCCAAACAAAGTCTCACTTCATATTTTGGGAATCTGGTTGACCTTTGAAAAAGGTGGAAAGGAGCCCGCATTTTACTCAGAATAAAACCTATACAAGAAGCATATAAATAAGAATTAATTCTAGCCCAGTCACGACGGATTTTTAGCCGAGGAGGAATCACATAATTATTCTGTTCTTTGAAATCTTGGAGTTGCAAAGAAGATGTAATAGGGAGATGGTCAGATAGTTGTAGTAAAAAATAACCTTCACCAGTTCAGCAGAGACATTGTGGGACACAGCAATATGATCTAGATTAGAAGTTCGAGCAGAATTGTGTACATATGTAAAATCGCTATCTTTCGCAAGAACGCTAAAATCATAGCCAAACATACTCATTATCATTGATGTACGAGCTGATTGTTGAATCACAATTTCTGAGAGGTCGCAATTAAAATCGTCAGCAATTACGCAGGGCAAGCCTATTCGCTTGACTTTATCCAAACATGAATCAGGTTTTTTTAACAGAAAGTGCGAATAATTGATCAGATTGATCGTTAACATAATCTGTTGGTAAATACACATTAATGAAAATAGAACTCTCAACCCTAATTGCAAGAAAGCCATCAACCGTCTCAAATAAACTAGAACAAATATATGAAAGTACGGATGATAATAGACCTTCCGACGGTCTACCCCCTCTACTTAACATCTTAGCGGGCACACAGAATGATGAAGCACCTTTTAACTAAAGTAAATTCAAACTAAGCTTAGTAATAAAATGCTCTTGAACAAAAATAACAGAACATCTAGAAATAAGGTCATTTAGCACAGGTAATTTAATTGAAAAGGTCCCATTAATATTCCAATAAATAAGGCTTAGCATTATGGGCTCACTTTTGACGGTTTACGATTTTGGGGGCAGTTAACACTATAGCACGTATGACCTTCCACTTTACAAGTAACACAAATATGAGTCTTCCTGCACGGGTGATTGGAGGTAGACTTGTAGTCACTTGCTACGCATCTCGAACATATGGTTGGCTTTGTACAGTTCGCAGCAACATGACCAGTAACATGGTAGTTAAAGCACCAGTGAGGGAGAAAAATAAACTCCTGCACAGGAAGACGCTCGTATCCAACTTTAAATAAATCCTTTAGGAATCTGTCAAGCACATTTCCAGATCGGAAGTGCACTTTAAAAGTTCGGGATTTCCCATACTGTGCTGTTTTGACACAATTCGGAATAAGCTCTTTAAGTTTAGTGTCGTCCAAATCTTCGGGTACCCGCTTAATGACAGCAACAAAGACGGTTTTTTTAATTGATACCTCAAGAGAGTTCAGAGCACTAAGCTTTATCAACAATTTGGTTAGCAATATATTTATTAGAAACGACTAGCTTTCACTCCCCTTTGCTTCGGCAGAGTTCATTTATCCCTCCGTCGGCACTAGGACACAAACTATCTATAAAGGTTTTTCTCTCTGATGGACCTTCCAAATGTTTAGGAGGACTCTTGAGAACCACCGCATAAGAAACTTTTGAGGCTAAATTTGACTGTTCTTGCTGTTCAACTTGAGGCCATTTATTGATAGAAATGGAATTTTCAATAAAACTGTCCAGCTTTCGCGACAACTCATTCATTTTAGATACAACCGTAGCGTGTACAGCCTCCCCTACGGTCGGGACCTAGCATGGTCTCATTATAACAAAATTAGGTATGGGGACATTTTGCTTTGCAGCTGTGGAAAGAGTTTTGCACATGTCAGGAATATTGTCCTCATCTTTCAAATGTGATACCAGGCGGCTTGGAACAGTCAGTTCAGCATTTAGTAGCTTTTTAGCTTGTAAAATTACGCCTCGATTGTAGTAGACCACTGCTGCTTTTACCATTAAGTCAATTTTCACACCATCAGTCATCGATCTTTTCAAAAAATTTAAAACTGGGTTTAAGACTAGCTTCTCGCTCATATTGCAGAATTTCTCACTACTTGCTATAGATATTCAAGGCTATCTATTAATAAATAAAGTAGAGTGTACTATTTACTTCCAGATACTCTAGTATTTGGAGATAGAGCTAGTCTAGTATTTGGTAGCTAACTCGAGCTTTAATATGGAATTCAGATCAAGGGCTTTCAGTGTAGGTATAAATTACTTTAAACATCTTTTATTATTGCAAAAATAGCTGCGCAAATAAACTTGACAACAATTATTCATTCAAGATGGCGTTTCTCTATCCCCAATGCGCTGGGGGGCTGTGTCAACCCTAGAGACATTATTATAGAATGGCTATCTCATAATTTCAATCAGATGCGTTTGGTTAAAGGAGGGGTTGCAGTAGAGGGGGAGGGTCTAAATGCCGTCCGTCACTTTTGAAGTTTAAACTGGAACTAGAACTTCCAATTTTAAACCAAATGAGCCTCTTCTAAAGTTAAACAACCATCCCGTCCATAAAAACCTTAAATGCCCCCTGGGCATAACTTACAACCCTTGCCCCAAGGGCTTTGGGTGGGGGGGGGGGGTTGTCATCCTCTAAGACCTAATTTCCAGAACTTTCAACTATGTTCAACAAAATGGCTATCTCAAAATTTTGATTGTATATGTTTGAGGAAATGGTGGGCGTGAGCGGGGAGCTAGTTACCCTCCAATCACTTTCGACTATTAAAAAGGGCACTAGCCCTCTCAATTTCAAATCGAATGACCCCTTTTGAACCGTTGACCTGAGGGCTGTGGGGGGAGTGTCATCCTCAAAATGTAATTTCCGGACATTTCAACTACGTTGAACAAAATAACTATCTCAAAATTTTGATTAGTTGAATTTTGCAAACGCTAAAGAGTATTCCTGAAAATTGGCTGTGATTCCTGAGGTAGCGTCAGTAATCAATCGCTGTTGGAAGTCGTCGGTGCAGGAGATAGGGGTGTTAGCCGTGCCCAAATTAACGGCAGCTTAGCGAACAGCACGTCCGCACCGACGTGGATAAATAGTAGCTGCAAGAATAGGTAAGAGAGATTATATATTTTATTTTATTTGCACTTGCCATGGGGCGAAAAAGGAAGATTGCTAGAATGTCCAAGAAGGATCTCGATCTGTTGAGAACAGTTTGTTGAATTCGAACGTTTCATCCGAAGGGAATAACGATGTCGCTTCACTGAAGACTCTGGCGGATGATTTTGCTAAGATGCTAACAATACTTACTAAAAATGGTAAAAAACTGGACTCTATTAACGATAGCATAAAAGTGTTAGAAAATCGTATGGTATCAGCGGAGAATTCGGGGTCCGTGCTAAAATCAAGAGTTAACAGTACGGGTTCGCTTGTTACACAGCTTGAATCTGATGTTGAAAGCTTAAGAAATCAAATGTCAATTATGACTAGTAAAACGAAAAAGTATGAAATTGGGTGTGCAGATCTGTCTCGTCGGCTTATGGCATCAGAGTATCGACACACAGAGAACAATCTTATCGTTTGGAATGCTCCCTGTGAAAATACGACACAAGCCGAATCGTTTTTTGACCAGTTGTGTTTGGAGGGTAAGGAGCAACAGTATTTTAAAGTTGATATTGGTTCTCAAAATACGAAGGTCAGTGTGCTTAAGAACGGAAAGAAATTAAAAGGTAAAGTTATTGGACACCATAGAAATGTACCTGTTAGCGATGATGCACCAGTATCACTTCGTGAAGCTCGAAGGAAATTGTATGTAAAGAAATCTAGATTAAATGCTATTGGGGTTACATCGGTTTCTAATACAGTTCCACCGTATATACAGATCGACCGTGGTGGTATGACGGCGAAATTTGGTTATGATGAGCCTATCCCTGAGTTATGTGACCATTAGATGGTTATATCATGAATGGCGAATTAAGAGTTTGTTTAGATATTGTTTTTTTTTGCATTTGTGTTTATAGAAAAGAAAAGAAAAGTTGTTCCATTTTTTTTATCATTTATTTAGTTTTTGTTAGAATTTAGAATGGGTAAGTGGCAGACACCTGTAGAGTATTGTGTTTTCTTCAATTAATATTTTCTGGAATTCAGTAATGAAACCAGTAAGCCTGTGTAAAGTATTTAACATCAATTCGAGAAGCTTTTCCGGGTATCTCATTTCTTAGTTAGTTGGGGATTTATGTGTCAACGATAGCGATCCAGGGGGGAGCTCTTGGGACTAAAGCTAGTCGTGGGAAAGTGGTCGTTCCCAGGCCTGGAACTTCCGTTCCAGGAACGTTACATTCTTCGCTCATTTCTAAAGACAGTCCATCTCTCGCCTTCGTCGTAGCTAGTTGTTCTTGTGCTACCTTATTTTCTCTATGTGTATTCTCACGTTATTTAATAAAGACCATGTACCAACGTTTATCGTCTATCTTTGGAATTTACGTAAACCATCACATCTGCCAATATAAAAGGGCATATAGAAAGAACTTAAATAGAGGTTTACAGAGTGGTGACAGCAAAACTTTACAGAGTGGTGGCGGCGGAGGGATCTTTGACTGGTTTCATTAGTCTGATGTTTACTATTCTTCTGGTACCCTGTCCGTCTAGTTCCTGTAGTAGGAAAACTTGGTTTGGTTGTATTACTTTATTATTATATATGGACCGCGAAATTTTAATTTTAACCCTTTGCATGTCATATCCTGAACATAGGTACTGTCTCCCTCTTTCAGCCTTGGAATTTTTGTGTTGTTTTTATTATATTGTCCGGCCTGAACTTCTCTTGATTTTTCGATTTCCTTGCGACAAACACTATGGAGGTAGAAAAGCTGTTGGACTTGGCTAGCTGCAAATTCTTCGTAACTGTTGAAGTCGTCCCGTCGCGGTCGCAGTAACTTTAAATCAAGATAGAAAATCGGTTGTCGACCGAACATAAGTTGGAATGGTTGAAATTTTGTGGTTGATGAAATAGCGCTATTGAGTACCAGTTGAATACTTGGAAAATACTCCGACCAATTAGACTCGGATTCATAACAGTAGGCCTTGCATATGTTTTTCCAAAACTTTACTCGGTTTTCACATAACCCATTCGAAAATGGGTTACAGCCACTAGAAAATCGGTGATCAATCTTGTGCTTAGCACAGACATCCTCCACCACTTTAGAACGGTAACTTGCATGTTTATCCGTGAGCAATATATCAAATAACCCAAAATAAGAAATAATTCTTTCATTTAAAATCTTCAAAATCGACTTTGCGGAAATATTCTTTACACTCTCAAGAACAACAAATTTTGTGAAATGTTCTACAGCTACTATTACATGCTCAAACCCTTCATCCGTTTTCGGTAATGGTCCAGCAGTGTCCTTACTCCACATGTGACCGACATGAGAAGGATCTTCACTCCGACCTAACGGTGGATGGGGGATTTCATGGAATTTATTTTTCCGGAGACACAAATGACAATTTCTGCAAACTATGTCTACTCTTGTTCCCATATTTTTGAAAATACAATAAGCCTAAAGATTTTGTAGCGTCTTTTGGCTACTTAAATGTGCCCTTATTAGGGGATGTTAATGAGCTAATTTAATCGTAGCGTCAATCAGCATTTCGGGGATTATCAGTGTTGGTGTTTATGCACATTCTAGATCTCCATTTATACTGGATTTGCAGTATAATTTACCACGATTAAACAACCCAGTAAATTTTATTAGACCGTTGTTGTTAGAAGTGAAGTTATTGCCCAAAATTTAGCGTCCGTAATTAAAGAGCTGTGTTTAAAACAAATATTTAAATTTTTAGAATAACTGCTTTTCAAATTTTAATCTCAATATGTCAGTTTTTATTCCTATTCTCGATCCGGCGGAAACTGGATATAACAAAAAGGTTGCTTTTGATTTTGTAAAACAGTGGAGGGGAGATGGCATATCTCCACCTCTTTTATTTGACTCAAATGATCCTGATTTCGATCAAGATGAACTTTATGATTACCGTCAAAAGATCAAGACATGGGTCCCAACAAACCCTCCAACTCCCCTGAGCACCACCCCAATTAATCCTCCAATAGAACAGCCTCAACAGTCCCGAGTAATAGGATCGCTAATTGACCCTTTTTTTTAGTAATAACGCCACTCACAAAGTCAGAAAGTGGAAAAATAATTAAGTTTGTTACAAAATTTGTTACAAAGTTACAAAAAATTGAGTTTGTTGCAAAGTTAAAAAAAAAAAAAAAAAAATTTCAGTTGTTGTTAAATTGGTCTGATTCAAGAGCTTTGCGCCATTTTTGGCCCATGGTTTGTTTCGCTCCTTTATTGGGAATCTGGATCCCACGATTATAAATTTGTCAAGTTTAAAAGGTGGATTACTTGTAGTATATACCCCAGGCAGAATAGTAGGCAAAATGGTTGCAGGGTTTGTAGGCGTGGCTCAATTTAAGGAAAAGGGTATATCTATTCTATAGAAGGATGCAAAGATTAGGAAGGTCATTTAGGGTGTCTTTAGAAGCCAGGGATGAGGGTGTAGTTCTTGGAAGATTTGCTCTAAATTTATTCAAGGAGTGGATCAGACCGTCCTACAAACGGTATTTGTTAGAGAATAGTGTAGATTTTTTTTTTGTTTAGGTGATGCGTATAAGGTTGCAATACAATATGAACAGATAGAACAGATAGTGGGGAAAGGAGACACGTCTTCTTTTTCCGATGAATTTCTTTCTGCGCTGACGAGGGTGAAATTTGGACTCAATGTTAATGAGAAGGCACTGCGAGATGGTACTGATTCCTCGCAGGGCGGTTTGGCTACCAGGAAAAGGGAGCTGGTTTTGAAGTCCCGTGGGATGGTACTGATGCCTCACGGGATGGGTTTGTTTGTTGCACTGCGAGATGGTGCTGATTCCTCGCAGGGTGGTTTGGCTACCCAGGAAAAGGGAGCTGGTTTTAAGATCCCGTGGGATGGTACTGATGCCTCACGGGATGGTTTTTTTTTGTTGCACTGTGAGATGGTACTGATTCCTCGCAGGGCGGTTTGGCTACCCAGGAAAAGGGAGCTGGTTTTAAGGTCCCGTGGGATGGTACTGATGCCTCACGGGATGGGTTTTTTTTTGCACTGCGAGATGGTACTGATTCCTCGCAGGGCGGTTTGGCGACCCAGGAAAAGGGAGCTGGGTTTTAGGGCCCGTGGGTTGTTCCAGATGCCTCAGGGGATGTTTTTTTTTGTTGTACTGAGAGATGGTCCTGATGCCTCGCAGGGCGGTTTGGCTACCCAGGGAGAGGGAGCTGGTTGTAATATCTCGCGAGATGAGGTTGATGCCTCACGGGATGGTTTTAATGCGTAACGCTAATAGTTATGTAGAGATATCAACAGTAGTACTGCCATTTCTCGAACCACAAGTTGTAGAGAAAAACCAAATAGGTCTAAACCGAGGCGTTCCGCAGCAATAAAACCCCGAGGATTTTATTGGGAATAATATCTTAACGCCATTGCAGCATGGTATGATTTTTAAAGTTTCTGCAACTTCATTTATTTGTCGCTGGTATTTTCAGGATTAATTAGCCTTTCCCGGTCATTCCTTTTGCCCTAATTCAAAGTTTATACATAATCCCAACTTTCCTTTTCCTCATCAAATTAAGGAGTATGGGGAACAAATCTATTTTAAAGTATACAAAGAAAAATGAAGTGTTAAAATATCCAGTTTCCGACCACGGTTGTTAGTGTGGTTCGTTTATACTATGTAAGTTTTTACTTATGCAAGTATTGTGTAGTGTTTGTATTATGTAATTGTTTACTAGTTCATGCTGTAGAATGTTAGTAGGCGAGAAGTGAATAATTTGGGAAGGGAATGTTTTGAATTCAATGAAAGTTTGGGGGTTTAATGAGAAGGGGAGAAGCCAAATTTGGGGAATTTAACTTAAAACAGGGGGGAGAATCTGTAAAGTATTTAACATCAATTCTAGAAGCTTTTCCGGGTCTCTCAGTTCTGAGTTAGTTAGGGATTTATGTGTCAATAAGACCGGTCCAGGGGGGGAGCTCTTGGGACTAAAGCTAGTCGTGGGAAAGGGGTCGGTCCCAGGCCTGGAACTTCCGTTCCAGGAAAATTACATTCTTGGCTCATTTTCTAAAGGGAGTCCATCTCTCGCCTTCGTCGTAGTTAGTTGTTCTTGTGCTACCTTAATTTCTCTATGTGTATTCTCACGTTATTTAATAAAGACCATGTACCAACGTTTATCGTCTATCTTTGGAATTTACGTAAACCATCACATCTGCCAATATAAAAGGGCATATAGAAAGAACTTAAATAGAGGTTTACAGAGTGGTGACAGCAGAACTTTACACCTGTATTGCGACAGGCTAGTGTTAGCGAGAATTTTTCCACTTTATTTATATTCGTTTATTTATTTATACCATTTTGTTAATATGTTTCTAATTATTTTTAGGTTATTTCCTGCCTTTTATGGAGCTTCACTTACGTTGGATGCGGGACCACGGACCATCCTAGGTACAGTAAGTTATTCAATTGTTTAGTTTTGGCTGCAACTACCCTCCTTTTCTTTTATATATATATATATATATATATATATATATATATATATATATATATATATATATATATATATATATATATATATATATATATATATATATATATATATAAAATGGTAATCGTTCGTAATGATCGTTTGGATTGGCTTGAGAATTGGCACTGAGTGTTTCGGATTTGGGATTAGGGGTACTTCACCGGGATTTTGATATGGGGGTAGATGATGTTTTTCCAAAGGTTAATTATAAGTGCACAGTTGATTTACAAGCTAGACTAGCACTGGATAAACTTGGCACTTTTCATCTGAATTGTCAGGGGTTAAATAGTACGTTCGATTATTTGTCGGAGCTGTGTATGCTGTCTGATTTTCATATTCTTGCACTTACTGAAACATGGTTAAAATAATAATTCTGGACTATTGGATATTTTAAATTATAATATGTATGTTAAAAACCGTACTCATCATCAGCATGGAGGACTTGCCCTGTATATTAGAACGGATTTGAATGTGAAGGTTAGGGATGATTTGTCCGTTAATAGAGAGATAATTTTTGTGTATTTTGTTGCAGAGGCTGATAAGAATGGTGACCATTTTTTATTGTTGTTTGTTACCGCCCCCCTTCAGCTAGGGTAGATTGTTTTTTGGAATTATTGGAGTAACAAATGGACCTTCTAACTGGTAAAACATGCCGTGTTTTGTGTGTGGAGATTTTAACATTGATTTGAAATTGTTAGCATCTAACTTAAAAGCCCGGAATTTTTTGAATTTAATGTTAGGTTATGGGATGCATCCTGCTGTAAATATTTGTACTAGAGTGACGGAGTCATCTTCATCTCTAATTAATAATGTATTTTTGAATGTTCCTCATGCTTCGTCGAGTGTTGTGTTAAATGATGTTTCGGATCACTTTGGTTTGGCAATATAAGTTCCGGGTATATTGAAGAACATTAATATTAACAGTGATGCTCGCCCTAAGCCTAGGAAATTATTAGTTGATTCGAAAACTTTCAAGATTTAAGCTTAGGATAGAATAGTTAGATTTTGAATTTTTACAAGAAGAATTAGATTTAAATTTGAAGTTTGAGCTTTGGTATGGTAAGATTAAGGATATGTTGTTGGAATGTTGTGAAGTGTCAGGAATACAGAACATAAGGGTGTCTCCAAATAAACTTTGGATTACAAAGAGTTTGTTACAGTTAATTAATAGAAGACGTTTTTTATACAAGTTGTCAACAAGGGCAATGATCCTCATGATATTAAATAAAAAAAACAAGTTTTTTTAACTGAAAGTAAGGAGCGACATTAAAACTTAAAACGAACAGAAATTATTCCGTATATGAAAGGGGCTTTCCCCTCCTCAACGCTTCGCTCTTTACGCTAAAGTTTGACTTTGTCTCTAAGTTTATTTTTTAAAACAATAAAAACTTTAGCGTAAAGAGCGAGGCCTTGAGGAGGGGACAGCCCCTTTCATATACGGAATAATTTCTGTTCGTTTTAAGTTTTAGTGTCACTCCTTACTTTCAGTTAAAAAAAGTTGTTTTTTTTATTTAATTTCTGAACGTTTTTGTATTAATGCAGGTTTTGATCTTGGGTCACAGTACATGAATAATTAAAACAAAAATTTCATATTAATTTACTTTAATTTGGTTAAATGGATTTCTCGAAACTTGTTTCATTTCATTTACGAACGTTTTTATTAGTAATAAATATACGTAACTTACGAATTAACTTACGTAACGAACTTCTATATTCATATATTTTTAATACGTATATTAGGGAGTTCGCCCCAAAGTCAATACCTTGCTCTTTAAACGAAAGTTCGAATTTTCTTCCAATTCTTTAAAAATGACCGCTTAATCACAAAGGCCGTTAATTAGAATAAATAGCTCTTATGAAAGTACTAAGACATCTCTGGTTTAAAGAGTGAGGTATTGACTAGGGGGGGAACCCAATCATAAATGTAATATTTTCTTTTCGTTTAAAGTTTTGATGTTGCTGCTGTTGAAAAACTTGTTTTTTTATATTTAATTTCTGATCTTTTTTTAAATAATGCTGGGAAGTCCGGCGTCCCCTTCATAGCAATGTCCTTTCCCCCAAGAAAACTTCCTTCATTGAAAGATCCTCCTACATAACCCTCGAACCCAGGCACGTACACAGGAATTTGTCTCGGGGGGGGGGGGGAGGCAATTTGTTTCGGGGGGGGGGCAAATCCTTCAAACCCATTATTCTGTGAGAAAAATCAAAAATTTTTGGGAAAATGAGAATATTGTGAGATTTCGGGGGGTCCCGGGTCCGGAGCCCCCCCTCCCTTTGTACGTCCCTGCCCGACCCCCCCCCCTCACTACCAGGAAAAATATCCCCTGAAAACGTCTGTACTGTATACTTCCCAATAACCAATACTATATGTTAACATTGGGTAAAGTTCATAACTTTCAGCCCTCCTCCCGGGAACTTCAGGGGATTAAGTCATTCTAAAAGACATACTTATAATATTTTCGAACATGCTGAACAAAATGGCTATCTACAAATTTTGATCAGGTGACTTTGGGAAAACAATGAGCGTGGGAGGGGGCCTAGTTGCCCTCCAATTTTTTGGGTCACTTAAAAAGGGTACTAGAACTTTTAATTTCCATTCCAATGAGCCCTCCCACGATTTTCTAGGACCACTGGGTCGATACGATCACCCCTGGGAAAAAAAATAAAAATAAACACGCACCCGTGATCTTTCTTCTGGCAAAAAATGCAAAATTCCACATTTTTGTAGATATGAGCTTGAAAACTCTACAGCAGGGTTCTCTGATATGCGGAATATGATGGTGTGATTTTCATTAAGGTTTTATAATTTTTAGGGGTTCTTTCCTCCTTTTTTCGAAAATCAGCGAAATTTTCTCAGGCCCGTAACTTTTGATGAGTAGGATTAAACTTGATGAAACTTATATATTTGAAATCAACATTAAAATCCAATTCTTTTGATGTATCTATTTGTATCAAAATACCGTTTTCTAGAGTTTCGGTTACCATTGAGCCGGGTCCCAATAACCAATACTATATGTTAACATTGGGTAAAGTTCATAACTTTCAGCCCTCCTCCTGGGGGCTTCGAGGGATTAAGTCATCCTAAAAGACATAGTTATAATATTTTCGACCATGCTGAACAAAATGGCTATCTAAAAATTTTGATCGTGTGACTTTGGGAAAAAAATGAGCGTGGGAGGGGGCCTAGTTGCCCTCCATTTTTTTGGTCACTTAAAAAGGGCACTAGAACTTTTAATTTCCGTTAAAATGAGCCCTCCCACGATATTCTAGGACCACTGGATCAATACGATCACCCCTGGGAAAAAAAAACAAAAAAAAAACAAACAAAAAATAAATAAACACGCATCCGTGATCTTTCTTCTGGCAAAAAATGGAAAATTCCACATTTTTGTAGATAGGAGCTTGAAACCTCTACAGTAGGGTTCTATAACTTTTAGGGGGTCTTTCCCCCTTTTTTCGAAAATCAGCCAAATTTTGTCAGGCGCGTAACTTTTGATAGGTAAGATTAAACTTGATGAAACTTATATATTTGAAATCAGAATTAAAATCTGATTCTTTTGATGTATCTATTGGTATCAAAATTTCGTTTTTTAGAGTTTCGGTTACCATTGAGCCGGGTCGCTCCTTACTTACAGTTCGTTACCACGAACTGTTTGAAAGAAATGTATAGAGTTTATAATATTTGGTTAAATTCTGTACTCCGACAGGCTAAGGTAGAATATTATAAGGTTAATCATAAAAATGTTGAGGGTAACCCAAGTAAGACTTGGAAATTGATTAAGTCGGTGACTAGCCCTGGTAGCGTCTTGATCCGTCCAGATAATATAGGAATGAATACTAATGTTGTAGATAAGATGTGTAATCACTTCGCTACTATTGGGCAGCGTGTGTCATCATCAGTGCCAGTAATTGATCAAAATGGAGATTTTCGTCAGTTCCAACCTGAAGATTGTGATGTGTCTGCGTACCTTAAATCTGTAATTATTGATGAATTATTTGAGGTTATAAAAAATATGAAAAATGGTGCATCAGGAGGCGATTTTATTTCATTGAAGGTTTTGAAGTCGATTTTACCTGTTATATCTAGTCATTTTTTAGGACTGATAAATAATTGTTTAAAGGCTGGAATATTCCCTAATTATCTAAAATGCGCAAATGTTATCCCGATATTTAAAGGAGGGGATAATAAGTGTTTTAGTGATTATAGACCGATTTCTTAACTGCCATTTATTTCTAGAGTGTTTGAAAAGTTGATTCATATTAGGATGGTAAGTTTTTTCGAAAAAAGATCAATTTTTAGTTCTAGTCAGTTTGGGTTTAGGAGTCATCATTCTACAGATCATGCAGTTTTGTTTTTAACAACTTTTATTAACGATGCTTTAGACAAGGGTCTGAAGAAAGCTTCGATATTATTGGATATTATTAAAGCATTTGATTCTGTTGATCAAGATATACTAGTTCAAAAGTTATATAGTAGTGGTATAAGTGGTGATTTTTTTAAAGTGATAGTTAGTTTTCTTAGAGGAAGGACTCAGTGTGTCGTGATGGATGGAGTTACATCTAAAATCGAACATATTTCGAATGGAGTACCCCAGGGTTCCGTTTTGGGTCCTTTGTTGTTTTTGGTTTATATTAATGACGCTTGTAGAGCTTCAAGTCCTGTGTCTTGTTCTTTAGACCTTGATACTTTTGGTACTAAAGGAGTTCTACCATGTTTTGCTGATGACGCCCGTTTTACTGTAGCTGCTAAAACTGAAAATGAGTTGATGACTATATTGAAACAAGGTATTTCTTCGATTGAAAACTTGATGCGAGTAAATAAATTGAAACTGAATCACAATAAGTCGAATTTCTTTATTTATGGTAGAGTTACTGGACATTATCCATGGATTAATAGGATAGAAGTAGGACACCATACTATTGTAAGATCTAATAGTACTAGATACCTAGGTGTTATTATTGATAAAAGCCTTAGTTTTAAAGACCATATTGCATCTGTTAGCAGCAAATTTTCTCGTAATATTGGTATTATTCGTAAACTTAGGTATCTTTTTCCGTGTGAAATTCTGAGAATGTTGTATTCTTCTATGGTTCACCCATATCTCATTTACTGTTGTATGGTTTGGTCAAAAAAATTCGTAACTCACCTCCATCCGCTCCGTGTAACGCAAAATATGGCAATCAGACTTTTGTATGGTAATAAAGTTGACCTATCTGTATCGGCGAGGCATCTTAATGTGCGTATTCTATTATGCTTTGTTTATGTTTAAATATTTAGCTTCAGAGTTACCATCATGTTTTTCTGGAATGTTTAGTCTTGCGTCTAGTATTCACGATAATTTGACACGATTTTCTCAGTTGGTGAGAAGACCAGCTATGGTCACGTCTAGGTCTAGGTTTTCACTACGCCATTTGATTCCGTTAGTTTGGGAGACTTTGCCAGAGGATTTGAGGAATGTTGGGGGTTTGCAGGAATTTCGCAAATAGTTAAAGAACCATTGTTTCGATGTGTATATTTTGGAATGATTATTCTGGGCCAGTTAAGTTAAGTTTTTGAGGAGGTTTTAATTGCAGCTGAATATGATTATGATTATAAATATTATAATTTTGTTGGGTGCTGTTTGAGGGTTCGGTGGTTTTCGGATTCGGTAAGTTGAGCTCTAATTATGATTTTGTTTTCTCTCTTTTTTATCTTTTTTTTTGTTTATTGATTTATTAGGATTGTTTTCTCCCGCACAAGCTTGCTTCAGGGAATCGATGATGTATACTTTTTTTTAAATAAGCCCAGTGTTACTTACTTCGAAGTTTTTACGACAAAGCTTTCTATAAACACCTTATATACCCCAGGGTATAACTTACAACCCTTGCCCTGATGGCTGTGAGGGGGGTTGTCATCCCGATAGACCTAATTTCCAGAACTTTCAACTACGTTGAACAAAATGGCTATCTCAAAATTTTTATTGGATGTGTTTGGGGAAACGGTGGGCGTGAGAGGAGGGTTAGTTACCCTCCAATTACTTTCGACTATTAAAAGGGCACTAGCCCTTTTAATTTCTAATCGACAGAGCCTTGTTTGAAATTTTTACGACTACACTTTCTATAAACATCTTATATACCCCCAGGGCATAACTTACAACCCTTGCGCTGAGGGCTGTGAGGGGGTTGTCATTCTCAAAAACATAATTTCTGGGCCTTTAAACTACGTTGAACAAAATGGGTATCTCAAAATTTTTATTGGATGTGTTTGGGAAAATGGTGGGCATTAGATGGTTAACTGCCCTCCAATCACATTCGACTACTAAAAAGGGCACTTGACCTTTCAATTTCCAATCGAATGAGCCCTTTTTGAAGTTTTTACGACAACGCTTTCTATAAACACCTTATATACCCCTAGGGTATAACTTACAACCCATGCCCTGAGGGCTGTGAGGGGGGTTGTAATCCTCAAAGACCGAATTTCCGGAACTTTAAACTACGTTGAACAAACAAAAGGCTATCTCAAAATTTTGATTGGATCTGTGTGGGGAAATGGTGGGCGTGAAAGGGGGGTTAGTTGCCCTCTAATCACCTTCGAAGGGTACTAGCCCTTTCAATATAGTTATATAAAATAAGATAAATAAGATATAGTTATATAAAATAAAGTAATTCTTTTTATAGTTTTAATAAAAACTAGTTCTCAGTTCCGAATCTCTGAAGTTACTCAGTAAACTGCAAAAATATTTATGGTATCTAAGCAATAATTCTAATTTTTGCAATTGAAACTTGAGAAATACCTGAAAATTCGTAGTAAATAAAGAACCCCAGAACTACACTTTATAGTATGGCTAAACTATAATGCCGTTTACGACTGTAACCAAGATTGTGATGTCATTTGTCATCTTGTATAAGAAGATGCAGTTTTCTGTCAAAAAAAATGTTCAAATTTTAAATATCCTGCTTAGTTAGTCAAAAAAGCAAATATAATTACCGATTTCCTTTAAAATGATCCGGGTCGCAGCGGTAACTAGTTATAGTAAAGAACAAACTCTAGCAATAGTAAAAGGAATACTAAATCCGGGTTGCAGCCGGAGCTAGCAACCTAGTAAGAGACAATGACGTCCCACACTAAACATTAAATAGCCGAATAACTGTTAAAAATAGTGTCAGATCCAAAAACATAGCATACTATTAAGTTCACCTTTTCCGAAACCCCTAAGGAAACTTAGAGTCACTTGGCTTGAACAACAAGGACGATCCATTGGCTTGAAAAACAACAAAAGTGGCTGAAGCCACAATATTCTGCATCAACACCATCCTTTTTTTCTTTCCGTTTTTCTTTACCGCAGCTAGCGGGGCACTGGAACATAATACAGAGCTGTTTAATGCCTCATTTTAAAGGAAATTACTGTATTTAGACATCTTTGTAATTAACAAAAATAATTATTAGAATAAAATCAATTTTTTTTACAAAAAAACCGTGTTTTGTATAACTCTGGAGTAACAAATGTTACTTTGAATGCAATCATCCCGCATACAAAGAGTATTTTTCGTTCAGATTATTTTCTGAAATACAGTAAGTCAAAGGAATATCTTAAACTATCCTTAGACGATGCCTCTAGGAAACATCTAGCATACCCCTTCAACCTTTCAGAGCAATTACACATCAGCCCCATGCATGACCACTGTCATTACCGTGGCTTCCAATATTTTCATCTTCGTTTGAAGACTTATACTCCTGTTCTTTCAAACGTTTTCGCTAAGGCTAAAATATAACACTAAATGACAAACTCGATACCTTTTATTCTGCTCAAAATTGTTTCACTGAGCCTTCTGATAAGAAGTTGAACTTCCCCCATATTGTAGTTCTTCATGGCAAGCTCTTCCTTCAAAATTTCTTCTATTATTCCACGCACTTTCTCAACTGGAAACCTGTCACATTGGAAAATATCTATAATAAAATTACAATTCCTTTTCTACATGCTTAATGTTATCTGAAATATCATACTACAACCAAAGATAAAACTAGCATTATCTGGAAAAAACCCATATCAATACAAATATGGAACATCTTATCAGATTAGTATCTAACCTAACTAGAATAATAGAATATATATTGTCTTCAATTGGTTGTCTCAGGACTCGACATTCAACGTACATGACCGGGATCACGTCCCCGGACCGGATGTACAGCCAACATATATACAGAACTTATCTAGCCGTATCTAGGATTTTTTTCAGGGGGGGGGGGTACACAAAAAAACTTTTAAAAACAAATCAAAAATTTTGTTTATATACATTTTTGTTACGTTTTACGAGTCGGACAAACATTTCAGGGGAGGGAGTCCAACCCCCAAACCCCACCCCCTGGATACGACTTTGGACACAGGTATATTTGTGAAAAGGGTAAATATACCTGCACACAGGTGTGAAAAGGGGGAAATTTCACACAATCTCAGTGCAACGAATCTCGTCCGACGAAAAACCTTTGAGGAATATGTTCAAAGTGCATCTCAATACTAAAGCTTTAAATTCACTTTTATGAAGCTTAAGACTCCTTAGAAGAATGGGATATGATTCTCCTCCTCCTGCAGCCTTGGATGTGGAAGAGTATGGAAGTATATATGGTCTTTCTTAAGAGGACACAAAAGAAAAATCAGAAATCTCAAATACAAGGAAAATAAGTTATAGGCTACAATATATCTCGAAAACAGACAAGAAGAAAAATGCAAGCAAGCTGTATTTTAAACAGTGTAAAGTTTTAGCATAGTAACACTCACTAAACATGGTCCAATGATGCATGAACGTCGTCAGATCTACCTAACAGACACAAAACAGGTACAAAATAAATTTTCTATGAAGTTCTCATGAAATTATTCAATGTAATCTAAAACTAACAAAATTAAATTTATGGCTTGGTTTTTTCCAACTTTTCTTCAAGATGGGATTATTGTAAGACCCAACTTTTTGTCATCATTGACTTCCCCTTGTGACTGTCGACATGCCCTGGAAGCATAGTCCAATCAGACAAAAAAAAAAATTGCCCCAATTCCAGTTGTCAGGTAGATAAAACCAATATCCAAAATAATTTTCTTTTCGTTAACGTCTGCCTGACAATGTCTTGATGCCTAAAAATTAAAAGTCTTTCAGACGCAGAGAAATTGGGCCGATTCTTAAGGATCAAAAACCTATGCAGCAAAACTAATTTTGAAATTTGCTTTCTGAATAGGGGTCCATTACTGGACCAAGATAAACGTGAATGTTAATTTCAAGCTGATTAGAGGCACAAAATAAAATTGGAACAAGATGCTACAGATATTCCGACTTGATATCCTGGGTACACAGTTTCTTTCAATTTACGTCTGACCCTTGCCTGAAGTCAAAATTTGAGGGCAATTAGACCAATACCCCTAGCTGTACCTAATAAAATGCAGATACACCATATATTCAGAAATATGGTTTGCATTAAGGGGGTCCCATTCGGGGGGTATGGGATACCCTTCGTGGGACGGGGGTTTTAGGAGGCCCTCCAATGGAAAATTGGAGAAAAATACAAGCCTAGACGTGTTTTCAAGCTATCTGAAAACTATTTTAGGGAAATGATTTTATAATGAAAATAGAGTTCCAAACGGTAAAAAATTAAAGATTCCTTGGGCCTGCTCTAGGTCTTCCACGCTCATCCGGTAAAGGAGGCTCACTGACGTATAATTGGCCCCCTGCGGGCATCAAACGTCTATATTTCTATACATTTACTTTATTTTATAAAACTCCAAACAAAACTAGCGTTATCACAATTTTTGCCGTATCAACGTTAGTTTAATTACAAGTTAATTTAAAACGTACCTCTTAACCTAGTCCAATTTTATATTTCGACAAAAATTGAACCTGGCATTAACCAGTTTCTGGCCAATTATCATTTTTTACGTTTACGTAATAAATAGTTTCATTTTTACAAACTATGGGGGGTGGCAACTACCCTCCCTCCAAATGAAATATATGCACGCGTTTGAAGCTAATTGGGACGAAACTATTTTGGTTTTTTTTTAAGCTCCATTTTTGGGGGAAGGGGACCACACACCAGAGCAATTTTGTACATTAAGAGTCTCCTAGCCCGTTGGATTACGGCTGTAAGTTTTTAATTCATTAGGGACAAAAGTTTCACGGCGTATATTCAAAGTTTTGGGGCTATTACGAGCTCTTATTGTTTATTGACTGTATATGAACAAATAGTGTTCTTTTGACCAAGAGGCTAATCTTGAAAGTTTCACGCCTATCACACACTCAACGTCAAATAAGACTGTTCATCAATCTTCTTCTAGAGTCCTACCTGTTATCATCTTGTGATTTACTTTTAGTTTGTTAACCTCTTGAGATTCAAAATGGTTAGACAAAGACCGGTCTGTCTTGAATGCAGATTAAGAGTGTTTTCTATTTCTGTTAAATGTGGAGGATGCAATTCTTTTTTCCTGTAGGAGCTGTAGAGTGTGCTGAAATTAATGCAGCTATATGAACAGAAAGTAGGCTGTATCCCGACTGTTCCTCTAAGGTTATTCCTGGCATGCAGATGAACTTTCCAAAGTCGCCTTTTTCGTCTTCTCCTCGCATCTCTCATCTTTCAAATTCAAGCGTTCGGATGTTTAGCATCTTCAAGGAGATTATTACTGAATCACCGCTGACTATCGTTTCACAGAGGATGACTTCGATAGATAGACAGATAGATATTTATTGGGAAAAAGACTATCACAAACCCTAGTGGGCCGAATTCGCATTTTTCCGTAAAAAAAATACAATAACAAAATAATAAAATAACATATTTTATTAGTATAAAACGTTTTTACTTTTATAACTTTGATAAATCAAATAATATTAACATTTTCATTACTAAATATCAGTATATGTACATTAAACTGAGAATGCACATTCATTTGTATTTTTTTCAGTAAAGTTCAAATTATGTTCTGGCTTTGGGAAGGCATAGGGGTTTTGAGCCCAACTCATGTTTAATTTCTGCTCGTTTTGAGTTTGACTCGGTTATTTATTGTAATTTATCTTCGTTTTGGGTTTCATTTACTTATCGATTTTGATTTGCGGTGGTTTCACGCTT
The DNA here is from genome assembly GCF_049724085.1 of Artemia sp. Qi Xiang Cuo. Taxonomy (NCBI): domain Eukaryota; kingdom Metazoa; phylum Arthropoda; class Branchiopoda; order Anostraca; family Artemiidae; genus Artemia; species Artemia sp. Qi Xiang Cuo. Next base: position 32,632,898 of record NC_142811.1, read on the forward strand.
GGTAGATTATTTGATTTTATTTTTTCTCATTTTTGGTTTAATGGGGTTCTTTACTTTCCTTTGAAAAACGTATTTTGTGGAAAAAGTTTTTTAAATTAGTTTCTGTTCGTTTTATATTGACATAGTCTTTTCAAGGTAAAAGAAAATAATACTTTAAATCTTTTTTTTAAGAATTTATAGTTGGGCCTGCTGTTTAAAAGTCGAAGAAAAATTTTCAAAAATTTTTAACAGCATACACCCTTTTAAAAATCCGGGCACACACAGTATTTTTTAAGTTCGTTTCAAACATTCTCTAGATGATCTAAAATAAAGAACTTGATGCCATTCGTAAATAAATCTGTTTACTTTCTTTGATAGCTTGGAACACTTAACGCTATTTTATTTTGGTTAAATTTTAAGAGCAGAAGTAGCCTCGAAAGTTTGAACATAATATCCTCAGTCGTTCTTGGGATACTGCTGAGATGCCTTATTGGGAATTAGCATTAAAACAGTACATTTTGATTTAATCTTAAGGCAACATTTAGTTTTTAAACATAATGGGCAAATGGGAGGGTCGGCGTGGGAGGGGATTAGTTGCCCTCCAATCACTTTCGATTATTGAAAAAGGCACCAGCCCTTTCTATTTTCAATCGAATGAGCCCTTTTCGAAGTTTCTATGACAACTCCTTCGATACGAATTGCCCAGGTAAAAAAAAAAAAAAAAAAAAAACACATTGTACCCACATCGATCTTTACTATAAAAATTTCAAGCCCTCCAATCACTTTCGACAATTAAGAAGGGCCCAAGCCCTCTTAATTTCCAATTGAATGAGCCCCTTTTGAAGTTTTTATGACAATGCTATCTATAAAAACCTTATATGCCCTCAGGGCATAACTTACAACCTTTGCCCTGGCGGCTCTGGAGGGTTTGTCATCCTCAAATACATCTCCAGAACTTTCAACTACGTTGAAAAAAAGAGCTATCTCTAAACTTTGATTGAATGTATTTTGGGAAATGATGGGTGTGAGAGGGGGGTTAGTTGCTCTCCATTCACTCTCGACTATAAAAAGGGCCCCATCCCTTTCAATTTCCGATCAAATGAGCTCTTTCTGAAATTTCAAAAACTACTCCCCATAGGCGGGGAGGAGTAAAAGCAAGCAGAGATAGGAAGGTGGTCAGAATAGAATCCTTCTTTTAAAGCTTTGACCTCATGACTGCTGAACAACGCAGCAATATGGTCTAAGTTAAAAGTTGAGGAAAGGGGCCCAATGTATAAAAAGTTGTCACTCTTAGGCCTTACAAAATAGTCGGGAGGAACGCAGACCCAAAAGATTTGTGATGGGGGAGACATTGTGTTAGTTATATCTAAATTAAAATCTCCGCTGATGATAACAGGTTTAGAGGCAACTTTTTTAAGAAACCTGCCTAGATGCTTGCAAGCAGATGCAAACCGTGAATCAGACTGTTCGTTGTTGTAATATTATGTCCCACTTCCCTGATAGCTGCAGAGGCAAAAAAAAAATAGAAAGAAAAAAAAATATGCTGTCAATGCGAAATATTGTGCTACATCCACCACTTTTGTAGTTTTTCAAGCCAATGGATTTTCCTTGTTGTTCAAGCCAAGTTACTGTATGTTTTCCTTATACAGGTTTTGGACAGGGTGGTTTTAATAGTATGTTGTGTATTTCAATTTGACTCTATTTATAAAAGTTATTGGCTGTTCTATTTCTTAGTTTGGGATGTGATCATCTCTTACTAGATTACCATACTAGCTACTGCTGCAACCAGAATAAAACCTGTGTGCAAACAATTGGCAGTTTGCACTATTTATAGCCCCTGCTCAAGGGGCTCTAGTGGTCATGCCATTCCTAGAGAAATGTTTATTGGACCTTTCAACTATTTTAAACAAAATGCCTTTCTCAAATTTTGATCAGACGTCTTGTGGGCTTACATGGGTGCCAAATATCAAAATAGGATATGAGAGGGGAACTGGTTGCACTTCAACCACTTTTGAAACTTGAAAAGAGCCCTAGAACTTTTGATTTTCAACCAAATGAGCAATTTATGAAGTTTCCACAACTACCCATTGCATATAATGTGACTAGGGGAAAAAAAATTATACTTTGCAGGCATAGCCTATGGCTCTTTTCTTAGGCAGCACTCTAGTAGTGCATCCGACCTGATTTCTGTGTTATACCAATGTTTTTAGCATTCAAAAACGAGTTTTCTGCAATATTGGGGTAGGCCCCAGAAACTTCACTAATAACATCTACTTTAGGGTAGTTTGATATTAGATTGTGTAATTGTGCAGAATGATTTCCATTCAGAACTTAGCACTAAAACAATCATATCATGTCATTTACTATTCAGCACTTTCTAAATATAATGGTTTTTACTATAAGAATTACATCCGAGTGCTTCTGGGGGTAGTAAGTGTATGACGGCACTAGACCCTTAAGGTCCAAACCGGTGGTGCTGATCTCCGTTTTGTGGCCCTTCAGCCAGGAAGTACAATGGGGGGCTGGGGGCCAGCCATCCTGTGCAAGATTCAAGACCCTTTTATTGCGCTGACAAACAGGATGAAGTATCATTAATCTAGCTTGCGGTTCACAAGCCTATCAGACACAGATTGTTGTTGGAAGAATGCTTTCTGAAATATGTATAGGTTTTAGTGTTGCCCCAAAATGAACCTCATGTAGGGACTCTTTCCAAAGTTGGACTGCTTACTCCATCTGTTTTCCTGTTAAAAAGAAGAATCACATCAATCCTATAGCAATTCTGACTCTTTGGCAATTCATACAAAAGGTAAGTTATGTCAAATACCAAAAACAGTTGGCTAATTAAGGGTAATACCAGACAAACAATCCCTACACGTCGATAACAAGGCCTTTATCAGTGCTATACATAAGCTCATTGTAAGGAGGAGGAAGCTCCATCACTTCTTCATACTTTGGAGGGCTATCAGATTTTGCATTGTAGGGCGTGGCATTTTGTATCACGGGAATAGTATTCACTACTGTATCTTGGCGTTTGGTCAAGCATTTGCAAACACAAAGGATGATTAGCATTAATATAACATATATTAGAACTATTAAGAAATCCGCTCCCCTATTAAGAACCAAGCTCCGAACTGGAGCTTGGTTCTTGAGAACATTTGTTTGATTGGCTTCAACCAAAACTTCTCTTGGGGGCTTTGTTCCATTTGCATCTATTTGCCATGTTGATACAGTCATAAAAAACCATATGAATATAAGAAAACACATAATTATAAGCAATGTTTACTTATTTCAACTCTAAAACGATACTAGAATCTACTATTCGTCAGAATGCTTAAAAGTTCTTCAAATCTTGCTTGTAGGATTGAGTTTACATAACTATTTTTGTTTTATTTGAAAAGTATAGCCTATTATCATAGAATATTTTTGCATTCATTAGAAAAAATTATTGATGAAATTTAATGTCTCCAACTGTTTATTTAAACAACAGACTTTGATATTTCGTCATATGACGACTCCATTCTCAAACAAATTTCAATTGGTTATCGCTTGTTCCTAAGTTATCCCTTAAAGCTATTCTTAAGTTGTCGGTCGTTACTATCCGTATAAGTGAGCAATAACTGTGTATGTATGTGTGTGTTTATGTATTTAGTTACTTTGCCTTGAAAACAGCTCATTGTTTGTTAGGAAAATTTTGTATCTTGGTATATTCTGGCCTAAAAAAACGATCTAGATGGGTCAGAAGATTTAAAAATTCGTTAAGAGCCTTAATCTTGGGAAAAATATGTATATGTGTGACGTCATTTTTAAACACATCAATGACGTCATGTACAAACGTAATTTTGAATTAAACTTAAAAGTTTCAAATTTTGTTTATATTGAATGTTCAATACAAATGAATAATGAATACATTCGAAAAGCAAATATACGTCATATTTGACTGAGTAGTGGTTGCAATGCTGATTTCGGATGTATAGATTTCCTAAAGTTCAGTCTTACCCATCAAAAATTACGAGCATTAGAAAATTGGCCTTATTTTCGAAAAAGGACAAAACAACTCCTAAACATCATAGAACCTTAATGAAAATCATACTATCAGATTCATCGTATCAAGAAACCTTACTGAAGAGGTTTCAAGCTCCTATCTGCAAAAATGTGGAATTTTGTATTTTTTGCCAGAGAAAAGATCACAGATGCATGTTTATTTGATTTTTTTTTTCCAAGGTTGAACGTATCAACCCAGTGGCCCTTGAATATCGCGGGAGGGCTCATTCGAACGGCAATTAAAAGTTCTAGTGCACTTTTAAAGTGACCAAAAACATGGAGGGCAAGTAGGCCCCGTTCCACGCTCATTTTTTTTCCAAAGTCACCCAATCAAAATTTTGAGATAGCCATTTTGTTGAGCATGGTCGAAAAATATAATAGCTATGTCTTTGAGGATGACTTAATCCCCTGCAGTCCCCGGGGGAAGGGCTGCGAGTTATGAACTTTGCCCTATGTTAATATATAGTATTGCTTATTGGGAAATATACAGACATTTTCAGGGGAGATTTTTCTGGTAGTGGGGGGGGGGTAGATCAAGGGTTACGTGGGAGGGTCTTTCCATGGAGGAAGTGTTCGTGGGGGAAGAGACATTGCTATGAAGGGGGCGCCAGATTTCCAAGCATTATTTAAACAAACGATCAGAAATTAAATAAAAAAAAAACAAGTTTTCAACTGAAAAACTTTTCAACGTCAAAACTTAAAACGAAACAGAATTTATTACGCATATGATCGGGTTCGCCCCTTAGTCAGTACCTCACTCTTTACGCTAAAGTTTGTTTTAGTACTTTCATAAGAGCTATTTATTCTAATTAACAGCCTTTGTGATTAAGGGGTCATTCTTAAAGAACTTGCAAAAAAATCGAACTTTAGCGTAAAGAGCGAGGTATTGACTAGGGGGGCGAAACCCCCTAATATAAAAATATAAGAATGTAGAAGTTCGTTTCGTAAGTTAATTCGTAAGTTACGTATATTTATTACTAATAAAAACGTTCGTAAATAAAATTAAACATCTTTCGAGAAAGCCATTTAGCCAAAAAAAAGTAAAATTAATATACAGATTTCGTTTTAATTATTCATGTAAGCCAAAATCAAAACCTGCATTAATTTTAAAACGTTCAGAAATTAAAAACAAAAACAAGTTTTTTAACCCGAAAGTAAGGAGCGACATTAAAACTTAAAATGATTAGGAATTATTCCGTATATGAAAGGGGCTGTCCCCTCTTCAATGCCTCACTCTTTATGCTAAAGTTTGACTCTTTCTCACAACTCTTTTCTAAAACAATAAAAAAATTTATCTTAAAGAGCGAGGCATTGGGGCGGGGACAGCCCGTTTCATATAAGGAAAAATTTCTGTTTGTTTTGATTTTTAATGTCGCTCCTTACTTTCAGTTACAAAAACTTGTTTTTGTATTTAATAATATCATTGCTTGACAACATTCTTGTCTAAGGGCCCTTCTGAAGGAAAGACTACAATAATGAAATTCTTAATTCAAAATATGCAGAAAATCTTTGTGTTAGGGTGAACATGGGTAATTCCGACCCCTTATCGAGTTTTTTTCAGCTTAATTTGTTCCCAAAATTTTTCTGGAGTTGCTGGCAAAATTAAAACTATTTGACGTTGTTCTCGGTCATAGTAGTAATATTCTTCACAATCTAGAAAGTTCAAAAGTATTGTTGTTTCCGTGACTTACTGCACTCATCTCAGAGGGGTCGAACTTGCCCCCTAGTATGGGGTAAATCTGACACCCTTAGGCAGATCCTATGTATGCAAAGATAAAAATTCTGTCACCTTAAGACATGATAGAGAATACCTCTATGTACAGGGAAGCTGTACAAAACAAAAACTTTCGTTAATAGTTTCTATGTGCCACAGAGGAGCACAGGTTTTCTGCTTACTATGGGGTAATTCCAACAGTGTTGGTCTTACCCCATACATAGAAGAAATCTCTGAGAATGGTATTTTTCAAATTGTTACTGTAAATACGAAAAAGGTAACACTGTACTTCAAATAATGGGGAAAAATTGTAATTTCAATTAGTACGAGAGATTTTTTTTTAGTTAAAAAAAATTAGTTTTTATTGAAAAAACAATTTCAATCAGAATCGGAGAGAGTCGACAAAGCAAACTTTTGATCACGTGTGCTTCTTAGTGTGATCCTTGTACAGAGTGACGACATGTCGAATTTGGAATGATGGTAGAGAGTGAAGGGACCAGCTGCAGAAAGCTTTAATGGTCCTGCAAAGATGTGTTCTTCTTCAACTTCGTCAATGTCATCTTTTTTTGGCCAGTCATATGAATAGTCGGCTAAGCTCAGGCAGCAAAAATATTTTATACAAACAAGATTTTTGTCAGGAAAATCAAGCACCCTTCTAATATACCAGCCTTATTGATCACGTTTGCTATCGTATGCTACAGCATAGTATTCATTTAGCTGTATGTTTAGCTTCTTTTTCTGCTCTTCTTCATTCTCACTATCAACAGTATAACTTATGTCCATTTGGTCAGTTGAGGAACCCAGAGAGATGTCAGAGTCTTCACTGGAAAGATCATCTTTCTTTTTCTTTTTCAGCTTTGGCTTGATTGTCTTCTCTTTTACTTTCCCTATTTTGTTCTTGAGCTTTTCTTTTTTCTCTTTCTCTTTTTGTTCAAGCACCATCAAATCCTCTACAAAAGTGATTATTTCAGCTTCCCAAGCAATTCTCTGCCTACCAGATGTCCCGGGTGCTGAGACATTAGGAGGAGGGCGGTGTGCTATATATATATATGTGTATATATGTATATTGTTATTCCAGCACGTATCAACTGCAATGTGATTGACAAGGCAAAGTTTGATCCAGCTAGGTTAAAACAATATGTTGAGACAAAGAAATCAGAGAGTCAGAATTTAACAAGAGTGACAACCACAGTGAATACTGCAACTGCTCAGATTACTATGTATTGTTAACATTATGAATAGTTGGCAAATTTACTGATATCTAGGCTAGAATTGCAAAAAAAAAAAAAAACTAGCCACATTGTATACACGGGGTAAATCCGACCCCCGTGTTGGAGTTTATCCTGTATGAAGTAAGTCCGACATGTCGGATTTACCCCAAATTCGTGTTTTTCCGGGTAATTCCAAAACCCCTTGTATCTCTTGACTGATTTGAGAACAAAATACTAATAAATTACAGTAATTACTTAAACTATCCTATTAACTTATCAGCTATTTAGAGTCATTTTATCATCTCTCTATTCTTTGTCACTATCAATCAAAAATTGCTATCTACCTCGTGGCCAACAAAAATTTTGAAATTCATTTATGACACAGCGATTGAAAATGGCGGAAATATTGAAGGCTGTTGTCAAGTACCCAAGCCAAAGGAAGAAGTTTGCATATGGAACCACAGATATTTTAATCACTAAGCCAGATGAGACGGGGGTGTCGGAGTTACCCCTGGGTCCAACTTACCCTAGTTCACCCTAAACATATTTTCCGAGTTTCTTCCTATTTTATTAATGCTTTCTCAACATTTACTTGTTTCATTTTTAATATAATGTTTTCTATTCTTCATTTTTTGTGTGTACCCATATTTGAAACTTTTGCAACAATACAGAATTATTTCTAAATAAAGATTTACAAATACCTGTCTCAAAGATTCTAGAAATTAAAAAGATTTTTATTTTGTTACATGTTCAGTTAGGCTATTTAAACACAAATTAGTCACCAATATGTATAAGTCACCAATTATACATAAATTATGCAAATCAGTAACCTGTAAGGTTTTCAATGTAATTTTAAAAATGAGTACATTCAGAAAGCAATAAGCATTCCAACAATATTGAAAATAAAACAGAAATACATCCATATAACATAAATTTTCTGCATACTATAAAGTAATTTTTTTTTATTACAGCCTTTCCATAAGAATAGTCCATAGACAAAAATGATGCCAGGGGTTAGGGTACAATCAGGAATTGCAGCAATTATTATCTTTGGTAAAAGTAACATGCTAAATAGAGAATCTAATGGTAGGGAGAGTCTATCTCACTTTTTGGTATCACTTTATTGGTTATGAGCAAGCCTTAAATTTAGCTGATAGAAGAGCTTTAGCAAAGGTCCTATCTTTGTATGGTATATCAGATAAATACATTAAAGTGTTTAGTGCTATGTATGAGAATATTATTGCTGCAGTTAAGGTACAAAAATGAGTAGCTTTTTATATTGGTTGCATGTATAGAAGCCCCAGTTCCCCTAGCCTTGAATCCTCCCTACTTGCTATGAGTACTCCAATTGATATTAAAATGAAGCTATGAGGGAACATAATTATTGTTGGTGATTTTAATCTCCAAAATATTCAATGGGTCAACGGATTCGGTTTTTCTTAAATTAGTTTAATAAGACCATTCCTGGAGTGCCTATTTAATTATTCTTTGTACCAGGCAGTTAACTTCCCAACAAGATATACAAATGGTCAGAACCCTTTGCTACTTGATCTTTTACTAGCAAAAGACAAAGTCTATAATAAGAACCAGCATTTGGAGCTAGTGACCACATTGTCATAAGTTGCAGTTTTAGACTGTATCCCCAAAGACTAGAATTTACAAAACACGTGTACACTGATTACAGTCTAATTCGTCAGGAACTGACTCAATGTGATTGATCTTTCATTGAGAATACAGATGTGGAAGAGTCATGGAAAACTATGAAAAGAATATTATTGAAGGCTATTGAAAATCACTCTTCTACAAAATAGAAAAAGAAACCAAAAACCCTCCCGTATATTACAAAAGAAATTAAAAAGGCTAGGAACAGAAAAAGAAATACTGGAAGCTGTACACAAAGAATCAAAACCAGGCTGACTATTATACGAAATATAAACAGGCGCGTAACCGGCTGAGAAGTCTCATCAGAACTACCACCGAGAAGTATGAGGAATCAGTGGCAGCTGCGACAAAAACTAACCCTAAGAAATTTTAGAGGTATGTGTATGCATCGGGTAAGCCTGGAAGGCATTCTGTCACTCAACTTGTACAAGATGGATCAAAAATCTGCAACCCAAGGGAGATAGCTAATGCATTAAATAAGCAGTTCATTTCAGTATTCACAGTTGCAGATAATGCCCCACTTCCTAACCCCCTACAGTACAAAATTCAAAAAAGTATGCCGCCCATCAATATTACTAAAGTAGATGTAGAGACTCGACTAAAGAAGATTAACCCAAATAAATCAACAGGACCTGACAGTGTGCCCCCTCGGATTTTAAAGGAGATGCATGCAGCACTATCACATCCTCTCACCCTACTATTCCAAAAGTCTCTAAATACTAAATCTATCCCACAAGATTGGAAGGAAGCTTACATTCCAACTGTCCATAAAGGAAGCACCAGAGATGAAGTCAGCAACTATCGACCAATCAGTCTCACCTCGGGAGTGGGAAAACTTCTTGAAGGCATAGTTAACTCAGCCATTATTGAACACCTAAATGCGAACAAGCTACTATCTCCTAGCCAACATGGCTTCCGCCCCAGTCGATCAGTTGATACTAACCTCATTGGTGCTTATGAGCATGTCACAGAACTTATGGACATGGGATCCCCAGTTGATGATATTATTAGACTTAGTGAAAGCAGATAATTTCTTAAACCACATTGGCCTGACATCACATAAAGAAAGAAAAACGAGCAAGTATCTTCATTTGGCCTATAAAAACCCCATTTTTGCTCGTTTTTCTTTTTGCTTAGTGAAAGCGTTCAATAAAATATGTCACAGGAGACTAAATTCTAAACTCCACGAAGTAGGCCTCCACCATGAAGTCATAAATTGGACGATGCAATTTCTTACCAACAGGAAGCAGGTGGTAAGAGTATTTGGGGATGGTGAATCAATTTTCTTCTCAGAATCAGCAGATGTAGACCCAAGGCTCGGTTTTGGGCCCAACTCTATTCAACATCTATATTAATGATGCATCTTCAATCATAAAGAATAAGATATGCTTATATGCTGATGATTCCAAAATAATTGGTCCAATTTGTGACCCCCAAAGTACCAAAGACATCCAAACAGATCTCAATGCACTCTCAACATGGACAAAAACCTGGCGACTAGAATTTAATATCCAGAAATGCAAGGTCATACACTTTGGAGCAAACAACCCTCTCAGCCAGTATTTTATGGAATCCAATGGTCGTTCTAAACAGCCACTTACAACCAGTCACTGCGAAAAACATCTGGGAGTCTTGGTTGATAACAAGCTCAAATTCAACTTACACCTACAGTAGCCAAAGCCAACCAAACTATTCGTATAATAAAGAGAATGTTCTGCAGTAGATCTCCAGCAGTGATTAATAAGCTCCTAAAGGGCCTGATCTGACCAAAATTAGAATTTAGGATGTCCATTGCCATGCCAGTTAACAAGCTTGACCAATCAATTCTGGAATCGGTGGAGCAGCAAGCAACAAAGTGCATGAAGGGTTTTCAAAATTTGCCATATTCTACCAGACTCCAGAGGCTCAATATAACATCTCTTATAAACCGACATAAGCGAGGGGATGTATTGATGACATGCAAATTGATCTGCAACCACGATATGATCCCTGACTTATTCCAGTTAGATAGTTTGTCAAGAACAAGAGGGCACCCCCTGAAGCTCAACTGGAAACGTGCTAATACAAGGCTGCAAAACAATTTTTCTCCAACCTTGTGGTTGGCCTATGGAATTCCCTTAGCCAGAATGCAGTCACGTCCCCTAATACCGAAGCCTTCATGTCAGCTGTTGACAGAGATTGGTGCAGCAAGCCATGGCGCACAGTTTGGGATGCACCTGATCACCAGAGTCACCATCATCATCATTGACCAGCATCTACAGGATTTGTCCTTATCGCTGGCAAGTGCGATTTAAGGTAAGGTAATTTAAGATAATATAAAATCAGGATTTAAGTAGGATTGCATTCTATCCCCATTTATAGGCTACAGAAAAACATGAGTCAAACATGAGTCAAAGGTAACAGAAAAACATGAGTCAAAGATGGAGGTAAAACTCTCCTAGACTTAGATTATGCTGACAATTTAAGCATTCTAGACAAAAATGAATGAACTTATAAAGATTCTACAGGTTCAGGGTCCAAGAATAGGTTTGAATATTAATGTCAAGACTAAGTTGATCAGACTAGGAATATTGTGAAGGTGAAGAAGTGATATTGGATAATCAGAAGATTGATGAAGTGGACAGCTTCAGTTACATAGGTGGTATTATTAGTAAAGATGGTGGGTGCAGTGAAGAGATTAAAAACAGAGTAGTCCAGGATGATTTTTCAAAGTTGAAAAAAGTTTGACAGAATAGGAGGATAAGTCTGCAAACCAAGATTGAGCAAGAGCAATGACAGTGGTCAAGTATGGTTTTGAAATGTGGATGCTCTAAAAAATGGTGGAGGATTTGCTGGATATTTTCCAGAGGAATTTACCTACAGATTGTTTTGGGTACAGAACTGACTGACCATATTTCAAACAGTAAGCTGTACAAAAAAATATAGTTTGGTCATTCTATCAAGGGCTATAATTGGAGAAGGGATTAGATGGCTAGGGTATATTTTGAGGACGAAGGATGACAGATTGTCCTTGTCAGCCAACTTTCTAGGGCCAAACAAAATTGAGGTTGTCCCCAAACTGGGTGGGAGGATGTCATAAGGAAACATTTAAGGAATATGGAAACTTCTTGGGAGGGTGTAAAGAGATAGGCTTTGAATAGATTAGGATGAAGGAGGAGCATGTGTAGCTGTGGTGGCATTGGGCAGCTTTGTGCTGTAGTGAGTTGTAGTTGGAACTGACTGACCATATTTCAACAGTAAGCTGTACAAAAAAATGTAGTTTGATCATTCTATCTAGGGCTATAATGAGAAGGGATTACATGGCTAGGGCATATTCTGAGGATGAAGGATGACAGATTGTCCTTGTCAGCCAACTCTCTAGGGCCAAACAAAATGCAGGTTGTCCCCAGACTGGGTGGGAGGATGTCATAAGGAAATATTTAAGGAATATGGAAACTTCTTGGGAGGGTGTAAAGATATAGGCTTTGAAAAGATTAGGATGGAAGAGGAGCATGTGTAGCTGTGGTGACATTGGGCAGCTTTGTGCTGCAGTGAGTTATAGTAGGACTAGTAGTAGTTTAGTGATTGACCACTTCTGAAGGAAGCATAGTAATAAAATAAAAGTAGTACCCTAGATTCCTAAATTTATGCACTTCTATGACATCATGGCCACTTTATGACAGTGCATCCCATGCTCCCTGATATAACTCTAGGATATAAAAAATTCAAAAAATAAAATTCTTGCTTTACAATATGCTGGTTGTTTCTATTAATCATATTGTCATTTTTCCTTTCCAGCATTATTCACATTTTTAAAACATTTCAAATCATGGTAAAATTCTAGATGAGGGGCCTTTGTCTATCTTGGAAAGTAGTTGAAGAAGGTGAGTGAAACTCAAGAATGATCCCAGAGCATCAATGATCCCTATGAAGGTCTTATGGAGTAGCCTACCAACCTTTATTGCTTTCCTCCCAAAAGGGCACAGGCCTTTGATGATCTTTTACAACATTAGTGTTGTAGAACTGAAACCTTAAGAAACAGAGCTACTACTAAGATGAAATGCAAGGAAAGTTTTTGAACCTTGTACCTTTGCTAAATCCTGATCTTATAATGTTTCAATAATTTGAAAATATATTGCTTAAATTTAGGAAAAAGGCCTTGATATGGCTTAAAAACTTGGGTAAAATTCTAGAAAAGCTATTTTTAACTATCAAGGAAAGGGGTTAGGTTAGGAAAATAGAGCTTTCAGGGATGGATCAACAGACTAAAGTATGTCCTGGGAAGGTATTTTGAAGTAACCTACCTATCTTGACTGATTCTCCCTCAAAAGGGCATTGACCTTTGATGACCTTTAAGAATCTTTGCATTGTTGTTGTTTGGGGTTAGATGCATTTGACCAATAGGTCATATGCCTTTGTATCATTTGGTTTATCTGTGCCTTCTGTAATCATTAGCTTGCTTGGATGTCACTTCAGTCAATATTCACTAAACTAGATCATGTATCACTAAGCTTGTTATTGGTAGGGGGTTATTCACCTGCAGGAACTGCCTGCATTGGAAAACAGGAGTCAAAATAATGCAACTATGCTTTGTCATACAGCAATTAAAGTAAGTAAACACCACAATTATATTAAAATAATACATTTTTACATTATAACCTGTCACACACTTCCAGATATAGAAAGTTAATCAGATAAAATAAGGATAATACAAACAAATAAAATAATAAATAGGATAACTCTAAAATACAATAATATGGGAAGGGGCAACATGGCCTGCAAGATTAAAATATAATGGAACCATCTACCACTTATCTTGCTATTTATAGAAGTTATTCACCAGCAACAACTGCCAGCATTTGTAAACAGGAACCAAAATGATGCAAATTACTTTATCAAATAGCAATTAAAAATGCTTATACAACTCAATTATAATAAATAACTTGCAACCTGTCACCTAAATCAATTTATAATTAAATAAGACAACTCTAAAATAAAATTTAAAAATAAAACATCCAGGAAAAATTTTAGGGAATGAACCAAGCCAGTAGTCTTAACAAAATTACTTAATAAGTTTGTGCTTAGTCATCCAGCCCAAATTCAAGGAAAAATGGTAGAGGGATAACTAGTCATTTGTCTGAGAAGGGGCCTACCTAGGTCTCTGTAGCCTAGTTACAGCACCTTCTGGGCTAGGTATAGACTCCTTTCCTTTACATTTCCTTTCTGCTTTGCCAGGGCTGCTGTCCTGGCAAAGATCTTTGCATTAGCCTATAAAAGTGAAATCTTACAAAAAAGATCTTCTGCTTAAATGAAGTACCAGAAAAGTATTTTCAGCTTCATAACTTTGCTCAAACCCAATTTATTTGGTTTCAAAGATCTGCAAATAGACTATGTTTCCTGAATTTAGAAAATAACACTGATATGGCTTAAATTTCTTCTCAAATAGCAGGAACTGCATTTTCAAAACTAAAATCAAAGAAAAGGAAACTGAAAACTGAAAATTAAGGTATAATGTAGTTAATATAGCTGAATATAACTGAAAAGATATATATGTCAAAATTGGATAACTGGTATTTCCAAAAAGAGGTCCATGTAGGTAAGTCAATAAACTAATAATTTCAAGTGTTTGATCTTAAATAATTTTAATAATAGCCTAAACATATTGATGCATAGCTTAGATTCTTAGCTGTCCATTGATATATACAATTCTTCTCAATTTGGTAAAATATTTACCAAATCATATTGAGTTACAACAAAAGTGAATATACTACTCAATGCCTTTTATTATGCTATTTACACATATGATAATCATTTTTGTTGGAAATGAATTTCAGCCCCCACCCCTATATATACCAATTGAGGGTATATTTTTGCCCATTAGGGGAGGGGGGGAAAGTTTAAACTTACCTCTCATTTACATCAGAAATAAAATTACCCCGCCCCCCTTGTGTGCAAATATATACCCTGATTTGGTATATATAGGGGTGGGGGCTAAAATTCATTTCCAACAAAAATGATTATTATATTTGTAAAGAGTATAAAAAAGGCATCAAGTGGGACATCCACCACATGGCTAATATGGGAGTAAATTTCATTTGTGGTGCAAATGGATGTTATATTTAGATTGAGGATGAAATTCTATGAAGGCTATATGAGTTTCTTAGAAAAACTAGAAAAACAAGCAAAGAAGTGAAGATAAAGGCTCTCCCCCTACAAAATGTGTTAACTAGGATTATTCTACATAATATGGAGTAAGAATTGTTTTCTTAATGTTTCATTTTGTCCAGCTGGACTCCTAGGCTTAAAATACTGGTTGGCCAGTTGGCTAATTTAAAGATTTGTATAGCCTATATAGCCTATATACACTGTCAAATTAGCCATCTGGTGGTATCCCCATCAAGTGTTTATATTCACTTTAGTTATAACTCAATAAAATGATTTGGTAAATATTTACCACACAATTCCTCTTTGGTAACAAGGTGTTTGGTTTCAGTTTTACATAGGACTAATTTTGCTCAATTGGATACTGTTTTCTTACCCTACTGAAAGTATAATTTTCCTAACCTAATCCCTTTCCAAGATGGCAAAGAAAAGCTTGTCTAGGATTTTACCTTATCTACTTTTCAAAGCCTACCATCTAATTTCTGCCTTTTCAGTCAAGCTATCTATATGAAAAGTCTAAACCAAATTTTAGGCCTACTACCTGCTTCCCTAAAAGTAATGATAGCCTGTATTTTTCGAAAAGAAGAATTTACCTTTGATCCACAGGAGGACAAACTTGATAGGAATTTTCCTGCTCCATCCTTATGCCTTGAAATGTTTTCTGAGACGACAAGGACAAAATGTTAACTAATCCTCTGTTTGCTGGTTGTCAAGGGGAACATGCTTTTCTTTTTTAAATTGTATCCATGAACAGTGTTACTGTTATCACTTTTTATGGGAAGAATTAAAAATCTAATTCCAAAAAAGATCCTAAAAATGATTTATTTTTCTGTGTTTTCTCGATGTATTAGCTATGGATACTCTATATGGGCAAGTAATTTTGTAGCAAGTTTCGAAAGAGTATGAAAACTTCAGAATAAGGCTGTAAAATATTATCGAAATTTTATTATTCTGATGATGTTCCTGCGCATGAGAAAAAGTTAATGGAGATATCCCGAATTCGAGATTACGAAGCTGCGGTTTCATCGTATGAATATTTAAATCAGCTGCTCGCCCCTGCTCTTGAAAATCGTTTTAATTTTAATAGAGACCGTCATGATCATAATACAAGAGAAGTTAATAACTTAACTCATGAGTTTAGGAGCACCAGTCGGGCATCTTTTGTGATTTGCCATTATGGTCCCTATGTTTGGGATATATTGCCCGAATGTGTGAAAAATACGCCAAGGCTTCCGGCTTTCGAGTCACGCTCAAAGAAGTCTCTTTTATCTCGTGAGTGAATTTGATGTGAAGCCCGCTCCAGGTTGTCATTCTATTCAAGGTATTTCCCCGATTTTCTTTGCTATTATTTTTTTTCTATCTTCTTATTGTCTTTTCCTCTTTCTCTTTTTTTTCTTTCTTCCTTCGCCAGTTGAGTTTCTTATGTTGAGTAGCTCGGAATGAATTTGGTTTTAATTAGCTCAGAGCGATAGCCTCGCTTTGCTTTCCAAGCTTATTGCCTTTCTTGGCAGGCGGAAAGTGAATAGTGTTGTTTTCTTTTTTTAATAAATGTGTATCTCATCTAGTTCATCTTATGAAACGATCTGTAAAATATTGACGATTTTCTGTAGATAACTTTCGAAATTCAGAAGAATTATGATAGGACTTTTGTGGGGTTTTTTTTTATCGTGCTTTTGGAGGTTTTTGAGCAATTTGTAAGTAAAGTGCTACATTTTGGATGCTTGAGAGTAGATATACAAGAACCAGATGAGATTATGGAAAGAAAAGCAGGATGTCTTTGATCAATTTTTTTTTAAAGCTGACTTAATTTCTAAAGGATTTTTAAAATTAGCTAGAAAATCAAAAAGTAAAGAAATGCACTTAATTTTGAAACTATGAAAAGTCGTATTTTGTTCAAATTTTGTGTTTATTGGGCTAATGAGATTTTTTCCCCTCAACTACAATTTTACCCCATTCTTACAAACACTCCACGACACTTTGCCAAGTTGAAACCAGTTACAGAATAATCTGGACAAATTCTGGATTCCAGGTCGTTAACGATTGAGTAGATGTTGTAAGGATAAACTTATTTTTTATCCTCATCCGAAAATATGAATTCACGAAAGTACAAATGAAAAATCAAGGCTCATAAATATTTATGTAACAACAAAAAGAATAAAAATTAAAGGGACTTTCAAATAAATTTGTTACTTATTATACCAGTAGAATTGAAATACCAGATAGAATATTTTCAGCCATCCATCTCCATTGGCTGTTTGAAAATCTGAAAGAAAAGGATAGAAGAAATCTATAAAAAGTAATAAAATCACTCAAAAAAACAAAAGGAAAGAAAAACGGAGTTATATCCTGCGTTTGTCATTTTACTATTTTTGTGAAACCGAAACTACAATTGACAGACTGAAAAGAAAAATGAGGAGAACAAAGATATTAAATTTTTGTTTTGAAAAATAGAAAACAAAGGCTATACAAGGGGACAGTGGACCGTGAGATAAGTGGCATCGACAAATGGAGCTAATCTGTTTCTATTGTATGGATTTTTAAGCCAACATCCTACTCCAATGACAATGTAGCTGAGCTGCGCTGACAGACACTAATACTTATTTTAGCCACTTTATGATGGGCTGGTTGACTGCCGGTGCCAGGTTTAACTCTAGCTTGTTTCGTTACTAGGTTTGTTTTGAATCTCAGAAGCCAAAGCTACCGTTGCCAAATGAATCCTTTTGTCTGTTTTTACTTCATTCTGAAGCTGTGTTCGAAAATGGTAAGGAGAAGCAGTATTGTACAAAGTTTGGTAAGTTTGGAAACCGTTGGTTTCCTCATTGTTTGCTTCCGCTCACAGGACGTTTCTATAAATCCATGGCTATCGTTGTAACTGTTTCATGTCACTGACATTCTTTTAATGTCCCAACCATTTTTTGCCATTATTACTTCTCTGCCACTCTGGCAACGAGTAGTGCCCTAAATATTCCACAAGGGTGGATGGGCTTTTGGATTTAGGGTTGAGGTTAAACAAGCTAGCCACCTCATTGATGTTATTGTTAAATTTGAATCTTTTCTGTATTTGAACTCTCGTAAAAACTAGCCTGTTTTCAATGTGAAAATTTCGCAAGATCAGTTGATCCGTACTGAATGTCTATTTTTGTCTTTTCACGGGCTAGATAAATCCTGCCGTTGAAATATAATTTATGGGTAAAGTAAATTCAATTTAGGGTTCTATTGAATTTATCAGCCCATAGAGTTAAGTGAGGGTGAAAGAGGTGATCTTGTTTCTGGTCTAAATATATGTTGCTTAGGTTAGGTCCCGTTTGGAGATCAGAAAATTAATATTGGAGTTCACATTGGTAACAAAAATGATTTGTGTTCTATGGTTGTATTGATTATTTCCCCTAGATCCTGGTAAGGTTAAAAAGTGGTAGCGGTACTGGTAAGGTCATTGCAATATCCACTGGACGACCTGTTCCCCTCCAAAAATGTATTTATATAAAAATGATTGGTGGCAGAGGCCGTGGCACCTTAGGCCAAAGAGGGTTCCACTTACTCCCTCCACAGGTACTACTTTGGTCGTAACCAAATTAGTTATAGCGGTGGCAAGCCACAGCACGAATATTAGTGAGGGAAGAACTCGTAGAGCCCTTGGCACGTCAGAGCAGATGCAGCACCGTAGGCCTCATTATTTACACTGGTCACCAGTGTTGGTGCCAGAAAATTTACAGTAGTGGTTTTAGAACTGATCCTGGAAGCCCACTATATTACGAATAATGGTGACAAAATAGTCCAATGCAGACCACGATACCATAACCTAGTACCATCTGTAGCGTCCCTGGAGGCACTGTGCCACGCACACTAGTGACGGTAGAATTACTACAATTAGTCTCTCACTTCAGGATTACAATGGAATAAGGACTTATCACCTCTTGGTGGCGAGTCATCATTGAGAAATATTGTCTCTGATGTAACTGCTGGTTCTGAGGTCAACGCCAATATAGGATTTTTCATCAAAAAGACATAAATCTACCTTGACTATGGTAACCGAAAAAGAAAAAATACCAAACTATTTTGTTTTGCTGGTTAAACTAAAGCCTGACAGAGTCCTTAGCCTTTCCTCAAAGAATATAGAAATGCTCATGTTAGTCTTCCTAAGGACGAGGGGAATACAAAAGAAGGTAGAAAAAGTTTTAATGCAGATACTAAGGATATATCTTAGCTTTCGAATGTGGAATATAGAAAGGAAGGAACCGAGTATGTCACTTCCAATGTTGAAGTAAAACCAAAGTATTGGAAAAAAACTAGTTGAGGAGGAAGTTTCAAAAGTTAAGCCTCAAACAGGAAAACGACTAAAATTGT
This sequence comes from Artemia sp. Qi Xiang Cuo, assembly GCF_049724085.1. Lineage (NCBI taxonomy): Eukaryota > Metazoa > Arthropoda > Branchiopoda > Anostraca > Artemiidae > Artemia > Artemia sp. Qi Xiang Cuo. The sequence continues at coordinate 32,651,990 of NC_142811.1, forward strand.
TTTTAGACATTTCTGGGGTCCATAGCCTTTCTCCTCAAAACATATTATGTTGCTCCTTTATCTAAAGCAACGACATTTGAATTCTTAGAAGCAATCTGAATAAAAAAATTTCTTTTTAACTCTTTTCAAGGTCACAATTTTAAGGTGGCCTGTGTCCCCAGAGGACCCCAGACCAAATTTTACTTGTACGTCTGACAGTCTTTCTATTTCTCTGCATAAAAAATCGGGCAATGGTTGTTTAAATTTGGCAGATTCCTAGTTGACCATTTTCATCTTTACTCTTGTTCATTAAGGTCCACTCGGTCCAAGGGCTTAAAAATTCAAGTTTTGAGCCACTCAGAAAAATAATTTGCCATTTTTGAACTCCATTTTTTGGGGGATGCCCCCAAGGTATTTTTAAATTAGGATTCCCTTGAACCATGGACTTCTGGATGCAAGTTCAAACTCATCAGGGATGATAAGTTTTTTGGCTCATTTTTTGTTCCCCATAACGACCATCTCCCTACTAAGACAATATTGGGACACTTAAGCCTGGTAACGAAACCTCGAAATTTCAAGCTAATCGAGAAAAATGTTTTCTCATCATTTTCGGGCTCTATATTTGGGAGACTGTTGAATATGAATTAAAAAACGATTTTGCCCTTTCTGGGCTTCATTTGTCGGAAGGACCGAATTTCCTTGAAAATTTGTCTTGTGTGTTTGGGTCTTGGTAGCCCTAGAACATAAGAATAAAAGAATCATGCCGATCAGAAAAATGATATTCTACTTTTTTTGGGGCCCTATACCCCTTTAACCAGTTCCTAGTACTTGGGGTCCTTAAGCACAGGCCTAACGGTTTTAGGCTCAAACCGTTCAGAAGAAATTTCATCCTTTGTCAGACTTCATTTTAGGGACAACTAATGTTTTTTTTTGTTCTTTTCGTTTTTTTCTTTTTTATTTGGCTTCCCATAGCCCAAGGACTCATGTTATAAAAGTTTCAAGCCAATCAGATATAAATATTTTTCGATTTATTTGGAACCCTTTTTGGGAAGACCATGCCCCAGGAGAAGTTCTTTTCTTGTATCTAGGTTCCTTTTGGCCAAATAGCTTACAGCTGCAGGGTTTAAACTGATTAAGGAGAACCGATACTGCCAAACATTGCGCAAGCTTAGAGGTGCAGTGCAAAATAAGCACCGAGGAAAGTTATCGTCTAAAATTTTGTTTTTTCATGACAGTGCCCGACCTCACACGGCAAATCGAACTGCAGAACTTCTTGACTCATTCAGATGGGAGATTTTCCCACATCCACCCTACAGTCCCGACCTAGCACTGAGTGATTTTCACTTGTTCCTGAAGATGAAGAACTGAGGGCTATTCAGAAACTAGGGAAAGTTTTGTAATAAAACTAAAACTAGGTATAGGAAAAACATTTTATTATATACATCTGAAAGAGTGACTAAAATGCTACTAAAATGCTACTTTTCTACATAGTCATCAAACAAATTAAGGTACTTATCGTAGCGGTGGACAAACTTCAAAATTCCTTCGTCATAGAAATAAGCCACCTGCGATCTCAGCCACTCAGTGACGCACGCCCGGAGCTCGTCGTCGTCATCAAAACGCTTTACCGCTAGCCAGTTCTTCATCTTCGGGATCAAGTGAAAATCACTCGGTGCTAGGTTGGGACTGTAGGGTGGATGTTGGAAAATCTCCAATTTGAATAAGTCAAGAAGTTTTTCAGTTCGATTTGCCGCGTGAGGTCGGGCATTGTCATGAAAAAACAAAATTTTAGACGATAACTTTCCTCGGCGCTTGTTTTGCACTGCTCCTCTAAGCTTGCGCAATGTTTGGCAGTACCGATCTTTGACTATTCCAAAAAACAGCAGCCATAAACTCTTCGCTGACAAGGTTTGCAATTTTTTTTTTGGGGGGGGAAACTTGTATGCCCCCACTCCATGGACTGTAATTTTGTCTCGCAATTGACGTGCTTAACCCATGTCCTCGTCACCCGCTACGACTCAATCCAATAAAGAATCACCATGTGTGTGGTAGGTATCAAGACATGTTAAGGCTGCTCTCATTCACTGACCTTTATGGATGTCTGTAAGCATTTATAGCACCCATCTTGTACAAAATTTATGGTAGCCAAGCTTGTGAGTCACAATTTCAAACAACAAAGTCCATGAAACGCGTGGGAAGTAAAGCGAAAGCTCCGTTATTGTGAAGTGACGGTTTTCACGAATCTTCTCATCAACTTTGGCGAGAAGATCGTCTGTCACAATACTCGGGCTTCCACTCCTCTCTTCATCATGCACGTTGGTTCAGCCATTTTTAAACCGGATGCACCATTTTCGCACTGAACTTTTATTCTTGACGTCGTTGCCATACACTTCGCACAGTTGCCGATGAATTTCTATTGGTTTTTGCTAACAAAAACCGTATTACGGACCGCACTTCACAACTGGCGAGATTTGAAATTGCAGCGAACATTTTAAATTGGAATATTGGGAAAATGGGCAGCGTAGAAATGTTCTTGTTCTCATGGCTGCATGCCGACTGAAGCCACGAGCATAGTTGCCAACTTTTTGGTCAATTAATATGTCCCTTGAGCATCCAAAAATGTGTCCTTTTCAGCCAAACTATGTCCATATTTTTTCTATAATATGTCCATAATATGTCCATATTGAAATCGCAGAAACTAGTTTTTTTACGACTGGTAAACCTCTTTCAAAGTGGTCAGTTAACATCGAATATAATGAATACGAAAAAGATTCATCTAGTTCATCCATAAGAAATGAACTTGTGTCAAAGCACAAAAATCATAAAAACATGTAAACAGTAAAAAACTAATTGTCGGAGCTTAAGGCTCATCTTCCTTCGAGAGTTCCGCCAGACAGGTATGGTCGGCATGAGAGTCAGCATTTTCACTTCTTTTGGTAGCTTTTTGCCAATCAGAGTATTCCTTGCGCATGTCATAAGGTACAATCCAGGAGTCAAGCGACGCTGCGGAGCGCTAGGTAAGCTGGGTCGCCCTTCAATCAGGGGGATGACATCCCCAAAGGCATAATTACTGGACCTTTGAACAATGCTGAATCAAATAATTGTCTACAAATTCTGATTGGATGCTGGTTTTCGGAACTGATAGGCGCGGGGGGGGGGGGGTTGCACTCAAATCACTTTTGACTCTTATAAAGGGCACTAAACTTCAATCAAATGAGCCCCGTCTGAAGTTTATACGACTACCCATTCCATAAAACCTTATATGCCCCTGGGACATAACTTACAACCCCTGTCCCAGGGCTTTAATGGGCTGTGTAAACGCTGAGGACATATTCTTTGGACCATTTTTAACAAAATTTCTATCTCGAAATTTCTTTTGGATGTATCTAGGGAAAAGAATACGCGTGCGGAAGGGGGTGGCTTCACCCCTCTCCTAGAAGGGTAGAGGGCGCATACTCCAAGGGTGGCACGGCCCTTGTGTTTCAAGAATCGTTCTTTAAAATTTAGACAAAAGGTTGAACATTAGTATAGAGAGGGGGGTATTGAGGAGGGAGTAGCCCCCGTCATATACGGGATAATTTCTTTACGTTTTAAGTTTTAATGTCACTCCTTACTTTCGGTAGAAAAAACTAGTTTTTGTATTTATTCCTGATCGTTTTTCAGATAATCCCAGGAAACCAATCCCCTCTGTGGAAAATTTTCCCACGAAAAATTCCTCTATATAAAGCTCCTCCCATGTAAAATTTTTCTGCCGGGATATTACCCCCGGACAATTCCATCCCTGCTACGAATCCTTCCCAGAAAATTTTTTGCTTACTATTCTGCCTGAAAAATACTCCTTACCATACTTATATTTGAAGAAAGACTTATATTCATTTAGTTTCTGATCCTTTTTAAGGTCATTGGGGAATATCCCTGTTTGGAAAATACCCCCCCCCCTGGAAAGTTTATCCCCCAGAAATATTCTTTGGAGAATTTCTCCTGGTGATAATTCGACCATGGAAAATTCTCCCGTGGAAAATACCCCCCCCCCCCCCCAAAAAAAAGAAGAAGATCCCAAGAGAGTTCTAACTCCGCTAAAAACTTCCCCCTGAGAGTTCCCTCAGAGTGTCTCAACATGTACAATGGGATCAACAAAGAGAAAAAAGACAAATAGCAAACATTCTGTATACAAATTCTGGTAAATTCTCTCCATGCAAAATTTCCCCTGCAAAGTTCACCCCCAGAAACTTCCATCCCAATGAGAAATTCTCCCCATAGAAAATCCATCCCCAGAAGATCTCCTTCTTCCTTTGGAAAATTTTGGTATACTTCACTATAACGAATTCTATATGTAAACAATGGCCAAATTTCATAAATTGCGGCCCTTCTTCTTATGGTTCTGAGGGGTCATGTCATCTCTAAAGACATATGTATTGTACCTTTCAAGAATACTGAACAAAATGGCTATCTCAAATTTTAATCAGACGACTTTCACGAAAAAAGGGCATAGGACGGGGGCTAGTTGTCCTCCAATTTTTGGTCACTTAAAAAGGACACTAGATATTTTAATTTTCTTTTTAACAAGCCATCTTGCTAAATTCTAGTACAATTGGTTCTACATGATCACCCTGGAAAAATCAACAACACAACATAACCCCTAACCCGTGATGTTTATTGTGACAAACACTATAAAATTTCATTTTTATATATAGAAGCTTGGAACCTCTACAGTGGGGTTCTCCGACACGCTGAATTTGATGGCGTGATTTCCATTAACATTCTTTGACTTTTATGGGGTGTTTATCACCTTTTTCGAGAATTTGGCAAATTTTCTCAGTTCCACTAATGGGTAACACTATACTTAAAAAATATTATATATATTTTAATCAGCACAATAAGCTAATTTTTTTGGTACATCTATTGATGTCAAAATTGATTTCAGATCATCAAGAATCTATTTTTTTTTTTGCTAACTTTTCATTTTCAATTAGTAATACTTGATAAATAGATAGATGTTTTTGCCTGACTATTGGAAGCCAGAAGCGATTGTTAACTAAAAAGGGGCCTAACTCCCTATTATCTTGACTGTAGCGAAAAAGCAAGGAGAAATAAAATCGTTTATAGATGAAAGAATACTAATTTGTAAAGAATTTCAAGAGTATTTGCAAATAGTTGTCTGCGCGAAAGTGCAACAACTCCAAAAAATAATAATGTTTGTAAAAAAATTAGTACAAAATATAAATTTAGTGCTAGATAAGTAGTTTTAATACTGATTTTGTGAAAAATAACATTTTGTTTTTACAAAAATATGTATCCAGCCGGGAAATATTCTATTTTATGTCATAAATTTGCTAAGTATGTCCCTTTTATGTCCCAAATTTCTAAAATATGTCCCTTTTTCGCCCTATTCTGTCATTGTGAGTAGATAGTATCTATTGAATTCTGATGGCCCTATAGCAATTCCTATGTTATTTGCGTACGGCACGTTCCATGGTAGCTTTCCAAGGCATAGTCTACAGCCAGCGGCTATTTGGCAGTGTATAATGTCCTCAAACAGGTTTTTTTTCTGTTTTTGTTGTCAATTACGCAATGAATGTAGGTCATGAGTTCACATACACATTCTTAAAACTACACGTGATTAAACACGTTATAAAACTACGTGCTATTTGCTTATGTCCTGTTGGTACCGTTAAAAACGGGTGGGGATTCCCCGCCTGCTCCTAAACATTGCAAAAAAGATAACTGTATGATCTGGGTATTCCCCGCTAGATTTTTTTTAAACTAAAAGTTTTTTTTTTCAATCAGTGTGGGTTTTTTTTAGATAGGTACCCGGTTTTTTAGGAAGCCCAAAAGAGAAACCGGACATATTTAAACCACTCTACATCTCTCAATTTTTTTGGTGCTGCTAGGTCAGTTTAATTGTGGCAGTGAGATTGTCAACACATGACAAAATTTTCCATACATGTCCGTTATATATGTATACACTGGGCAGCTGGTCATCATCATTTGAGAATTGCACAATGATTGATGAGTATGATGAAAAGTGTAGATTATACAAACCGTGTAAATTGCATAGAGGATATGCTGGTCAAATTAAAGGTTGTAATTTTTGTCATGAAGAGGTGTGTGACTCTCACCCGAGAGACCAACTATGTTCCAATTGTCAATAAGATAAGTCTAATCATTGAGAGAATAAATATCCCGGTACGATTGGAAAGAATCCTAAGCGTGATTTTAGTTTATTGCTACGAGATTGGTATCATCGCGGTTTTAGATTGTTCTGGGAAGAGGAAACGGGTCAACGATTCAACTGTTGGAATAACAAAAGAATATGGTTTCTACGTCATCGTTGTGAAGACAATGGGTGTTATGATTATAATCCCACTGATTTTTATTTGGCTGTGACGGAATGTGATTCGACACTTGAGGACACTATTTGTGACATTGCTTCAAATAAGCAAATTCAAACATGTGAATTCTATAGAATGAATGAGAATAGTATCATTGACTATACAAAGAAAGATATGACAAGAGTGAAGTTACACTCTATTGTAAAAAATGTGACTCTGACATTGCACTACATCAGGATCAGTACACTGTGAATGCAGATCATATACCTGCACTAGTTATTGTAGAAAAATATCAATTAGCAGATGAAATCTCAAGAGTATAAAAGTTGCTTTTTCATTTCTATAAATTATTTTAATTAATAAACAATTTCACATATATCTTTAGAATATTTTATTCGTGAGGTACTAAAATCCGTATTGAATAAATATGTAAGTATATTATTCGCTAGAAAGGCGTTCAATTAAGGTAAGTCAACGTAGATATCGAGAAACTGTTTGTAGGTATAGCCATAAGATCTGAACATGAGAAAGGGTAGTGCATGGACATCACATGTCTTAGTCGTTAAATCCTGTACTCTTCGTTGATTTTGAATAATGGTTTCCCCCCTGCTTTCAACAAAGTTGCTGATGAATGGAGCGTAGAATTTATACGATAGGCCAAGAGGATCAAAAAATTCAATATTCTTCACTGTTTGAAAGATGTATAGCCACTGAACGGTCTTCAAAGTCGATGGACTGCTATTAACAATGATTAGGGTATTGTTAACACTTGGAATTTTTTCAATGAAGTCCGAAGGTATGCAATAGGACTTGTACTAACATGTATGGATCCATACTAAATACGTTGATTATTTGGTTTGTGTTCATGGTGCTAGGTCTAGTAGAACACTGCCGTCGGGTGTGATTTCCCAATAGGTTTCAAATTGACTCAGTGATATTAGCGTGATACTCTCAGTCAGAGCATTGGCAAATGTACACTCTAAACGTACATTCCCTGTTCGTACTATACTCATATCCTGAGTGCCTGACAAGTCCAAAACAATAACCCCATGATTTTTTGAAAACATCGAATCGGTTATTTTATTTTCAAATAGTTGAGAGTCATGATCTAGGGATTGCATGGTCAACTCGTACTGAGTTCTATAGGATTTTTTGTCAAATGATAGAGTGTACAGTGGAATACCATTCACTTTGCACACAAGGCTAGATAGACCAAAAAAATTAAAATCATGGGGGATTCAGTCCAGGACCCAAAGGTACTACCACTTTTCACAAAGGCCAAAGCCAATTTTGATGGGATTTCTCCATTGATAAATGATGAATCGCTATAGCTACGAGAGTCAGTGGCAATGTGACGTTGATTGGTGATTGTATGGGGGACAAGAAGTTTAATGTTGTTACCATTGGCTCTTAGCTTTTCCACTGCCAATGGAACAGAGCTCATAACTTGTTGTTTTCGGACGTGGAGAATTGCCGATGTGATAATGACATTTGCATTGGGTGCTGCAGGAAGGGTTTTTCTCAAAATGAAATTCGATGGGGCCATCTGTAACTTTATGTCAATCTTGACATTGGGGGGTAGCCATTGGGATATATTGAATATCTCATGATTTAATTTTCCAACTAGATGATACTCCCGGGTCACTGCAGTAGTCAACTCACCGTCAGTATCAACACCTGATCGATATTCATAGCCCAATGGTTGTCCTCTCAACTCTTTTTACGCCTTTGGCGTCATCATCATAAATTGTATGTAGCTTGCATAGTTGGATAAATTATTGCTAGTGCTCACCAATGTTCCATTAATAAATACATTAGTTTGTTTGAATAGGTTGTGTAGAATACAGTTTTCGTAGGAGAAACCGTCGGCAGCATTTGGAGTTGTATTATATGACCTTTTCTTCACCACGACATTTAGATAAATAAATGTTGATCAAAAATCAATGAAATGGTCTTCATTGGAAAATTTTTGAAAGTGTATATTCTATAAGAGGGGCTCGTGGGGATGAAATTGTTCATAGTAGCCATACTTGACACTGACATCAACATTTTCAGCATTGAATAGATTCAATGAGGAACTGATTGATGGATTTGATTCCTGGTGGGGGAGATAAGTCATCTTAAGAGAAGAAATCCTTCTTTGATCTAACAATTTTTTTCTTTTCCTTCTTCTGCTGCTTATTGGTCTTCCTTGTTTTAGTCCTCAAAGTCCTTGTTGATGTCCTTTGCTTCCTGCCTGGGTGGAGACTGATGAATGAATGACGCGAACGCTTCCTTTTCAATCCCTCCCCATTTTGTAGTTGCTCACCAACGGCTCTTGCTGAAGATCTAATATTTTCCTTAACACTCTCCTTGAAATTCTTGCCCGACCCCCAGTCCTGTAGCGTGGAGGCAGCAAAATTTGATGCAGCAGGTACAAGATATTTTCTAGCAAGGGGTAGTGCAGAACGAAATAGCCTATCAAACCAGCTACCAAGACCATAGCCAGACATTGTATTACGCCCCTTTTATTAGTCTAATCCATTGCCTGTTTGACGTGGACTCAAAGCACCAACAGAACAATCGATATCGGGACAGACAAACGGAATTTTTCTATTGTTCATTTTAGGTGATTGTGCTGTCGTTGACAATGGGTGGAAAATGACATGTAATTACTGCTAAGCCTTTTGTTATTGGTAGAGGATCACCCAATTCACTTCTTAGTTCTAACTGACAGAGTTCCAAATATGAAGTGTTTACAGGAACATACTGAAGATGCTTTATATTATAGTGATGAACAAGTTTATGAGTTGTTTTTCGTTCAAGAACACGTAAAGGGGGACATTTGAATTACCGACTCTCGACGTTTCCACAAAGGATGCATAGAGAAATATGCAAGAGTCCGAGGCAAAACCAGGTGGATAATCAGCAAAAATAACTTGATCCATCCCGTAAACGGTGCCAGCATTTTTCCCATTGATCATATTCTGTTTAAAGCCAAGAACAGCTCTCAAATTGTCATTGAGAATAATTGTTTCAGTGTCAACAGGTGAGCTAATGTAAATCCTACCATGTTTCAATGAATAATTAAAATGGAATTTACCATTCCTGCGATATGAGATTTTTCTATTGATTGTTCGACACAAATCTCCCATATTGTCTTAATTAATATATTTCAATTTGACAAGTGGATATTCACTAGATTTAAGTGCTTCAACCCATTCATAGTCAACATAGTTCAAACCATTCATAGTCCAATCGAGTGGTATAACTTTTATATCATACACACGATCCTTTCTCAGGATGTCATAGGTATTTTTGAGAATACAGTCGACAAGAGCCACTTCATATGCACCGTCAAATTTGATGGTGGGGGAGAGTTTTGTCAAAAAATCACTTGTCGTATTCAAGTCATTGTAGAGAGGATCGGAAACGTTGGACATGAATGTTACATAGAAATCATTGGGCATTGTCAATATCTTCAACACCGATCCAAGAATCAAAATCAGAGTTGTATCCTAGCCACCGAACAAGTAACTGTTTCTTACCCCTGCGAGTACGTGTCTTTAATATCTTTTCAATTTGATAGATTTCACTAGCATTTTTTACTTTTTGCAATTCATAGTCATAAAAGCCGCCGAGAATCTCTTCTTCTTTGGTATCACGCAGGCGATAAGTTATGGGTTTAGTGTCTAGGATTTTTGCCACTTTAAAAAGTTCTGTGGACCACAAGTAATTCCCCTTTTCAAAAACATTAGTTGTTCTATTAATTCGAACAGTATCCTCAACATTGAATTTATTTTTCTTCTTGACTTTTGATTCATTGAAATATTGTTTAAGAAAGGTGTCAATTGTATCATGATTTGAATGATGAACTTCTGTTGGTGTAGAGTTGGACAGCGATCGATGAGGCCGTTGATTATAAATCCACATGATTTATCTAGATCATGAATAAAACCCGGTGTATTTTTCAATGTACAATATCTTTAAATTAAAAGTAGAATACTTCTTATCAATCGTTCGGCCACTGCAGCCTTTATAGGACTGTGACTATGATAGAGCAGTGAACTATATTTCTCTAGTACTTTTGCAACATGGGGATTAACAAATTCACTACCACGATCCGTTTGAATTTTTTTTTATATGAATCCTGTTCCAGAATACAGGCACTGGCCCGTGCAACTTCAGTGGCTCTCTTTGATTGCGATGTAATAACATGTGCATAGCGACTATAAACACTGATTGCAATTAATATTTACTTGTTCGGCATTTTTTGTAGTCGTTGAAGTTCATCTAGATTCAATATATATTCTTGAATTATATACAGTGGTTATAAGGCTTTAGTTTTTCGATATTGATTGGCACGAAGTCTATGATTTCTATGCAGAGTGTAACTTGATTCATTTTGTAGATAGTCTTGTACACTATTAGTGTGAACACCAGTGACTTTGGAAAGAGTGGTGGGGGAACTTTAACTCCCCATTTTGCCAGTATTTTAATAAGCACCTTTTAGAAGTTCAACAGTTTTGAACGTCAACACGTTGTCTAACGTCCGCTACCCTGTTGTATACTAGCCGGTGGTGGTGGTAATGTTGACGTTGACTTGATACGTCTTCGCTTTTGTCTAGCTATCAGCGGTGTGCTAGTATTTTCCAAAATTGATTTAAAATCTTCTTCTTTATTTTTTAATGATGTCAATGTTGTTGATGATGATGACGATAATACATTTTCATTTATTTTTTTAAGAATTTGTCTATTACAAATAAGACTTTTGGGGAAGTTTATTGTATTTAGAAAATTGTATATATGAGCGTCAAATGTTAACATTCATTTGCGATTTATAAAAATGTCATATATTAAATCAAGTAGATTATATTTCTTGCCCCGAATTATAATCCCTTTCCCATTGCTCTCAACTTGAATGTGATCTTGACCACTTTCCATGAGATAGACTAAGAGTCGTTTTATTTTTTGAACCTATGATTTGGGGAGTATATTTACAAATTTAAATACAATTGAATTCAATTCCTCCTTCTTTAATTGTGTTTAAGCAGACTCTTGAGGAGATGATTCTTTTTTGGGGTTAGCAGCAGTAGTGGGCTTTAACTGATAGGACTTGTGTTTGTCCGCTTGGCGCATCTTGAAGTAAATCTTGAAGTAAAGTGCATCTTGAAATAAAAGAAGTTTTTTATCATCCTCAATATTTTCATTGTCAAGGAATTTACTCAGATTGTTCTCAAAGTGTTCGACGGGTGAGAGAGCGAGTTCTATTGGAGTCAATTTATAGGGTTTAGCCATTCTCTAGAGAAAACTATTTACAAGCCCTGCAATTATTGGCAGTAAAAGTGTAAAAAAGCTACTGTCTACCTGAAGAAGTTGTTTCCTTTTAAAATTATTACCTTTCTTTTTATAGGCCAATTTAAGTACAATGGAACGATGTTTCTTTGGCTGTTTATTAACTAGTTCTGGCAGTTGAACATTACCCTCGATCAAATTTAAACAAAGTTCAGATATTTGATTAATGAAATCATTGTCAATACCATGTGTGAGCATGGCCTTTCGGGTTGACGGTTTTGTACTGCTGTGAGATTACATCAGAGGCATATTTTCAAGCTGTTTCTTCAGTGCTATGATGCTGACTACTTGGTCTTTTTATCGAACTCGGGGAGGTTTGTCATAGTTACGTTGTTGCCTGAGTCTGTAATTGCAATCATATCCTCGGATGTATTTTGATTAAGATCCAATAGGATGTAGCCGTGGGGTTTATTAGTTGCCTGATTGTATGCTGAGAGCAGAAATTTAGGGGCACCTGGATAGATTTGTTTATTGAGGGTTATTAGCGAGCTAGAATCACGAACAACTCTGTAGATGATGTAATAGGTGCAGTTCAAAGCAAGTGTTCGCATACATTTGCTCTGATGAAAGAGATTGGGTAGAACCAGAGTAACAGAAATCTGTTCATGATGAGAGCGAACAGTGAACAATTGCAGCATTTGCTGGGACCGTTGTTCAATAGATTCAGCCAGATTGTCAATGATCAGCCAAGAGTTTGGTTCAATAATGCTGAAAACATCAAGTCCCTTTATGAACTGTATCTGCACCGATCCCATGGTGGTGGCAGCAATTGCTTTTATTTAATCGTATGACTCCTGCCAAATCCTACAGCAATAGTATATTTTTTCTGGCTTTCCCGCAAAAATTTTATTGCAGTTTTTAATTATTTTAGTTAAGAGTGTTGTTTTGCCCGACATTGACGGTCCACACAGAAACGATCTGAATGGTGTTTTAAATTGATACATGTTCCCCTCAACAGATCACCTGGACAACTAACTGTAGACAATGTTTGTATAATGACTAAATAATTTCCCTACTACTACTCTGTTCTTCAAGAAGAATAAGAAGACGAATAAAGAATCATATTTTTCTTTTATTATATACATAAAAAAGTAACAATACATTGAAAAAAAACACATTAAACATGAAAAAATACACTTTTTTTTTAATTTATTAAAAAAAAAATAAAACATTTACATAGGCACACAGAGAGAAAAAACACTTGAATACTTTTTTTTTTTTATTTATAGAGAAAAAAAATACAATATTAAATTAGAGAGCACTTGAAAAAATATCACTTTTTTTTAATGAAACATTTAAAAAAAAAAAAACTGCTCTAAGTAAAAAAAAGATAACTTTGATAGTGGCGGTGCGCCCCCCGCTGGCGGCCGCTCATTTCTGGTTTAATGGAGCTCTTTATTTTTCTTTGAAAAACTTGTTTTGCTGAAATAGTTTTTTGAATTAATTTTAAGTAAGGACTAAATTAGCCGTCCTCGCCGACTGGTTAGTATGCTAGGCTTGAAATCCTTTGGTTGTGAGGGCAGGGGGTTTGAGTCCTGGTGTAACTGGTTATTTGGCTTTGAACGATGATCATTGTCTTCTATTCTCTTCTGTTTCGATAAAAAAAAAGTTTGCACCATGAATAGAAAGGCTGTTCGGCAAGATCAAAAACATACTGTCACATACAGATTCCAATTAATACCGATTAGTGTTATCGCTATTCATTATATAAAATAAGGTGTAATATTTTTTTTAAGCTTAAGATTTTGATTAAATAATAGGCCGAAGCTTTCATCATTCTGCGTAACTACCTCCATCAATCACTGGATTAGGTCTCTAAAGAAAATTCTCTTTTCCACAAATGAAAAACTTTTTCTATCTTTCCTCTTCGATAAATATTCTGCAAGTAGCTTGGAATTTTAAGCAGTTCTGCACATGCCGTAGGTTCTGCTGGAATTTTCTCTGTTGTGTGTAAAAACTGGTCAGTATTCCACTAGTAATTCACAGTGGCAAGTTATACTTCTAAATATAAGATATACTTCAAAATGGATTTACGTAGTACATTTAAATCGGCCTAATAATGGGAAAAAGACAGTCAAAGCAATTAAAACAAGAAGCAATTGACGGACTTCTTAGAGATACTTATTGTAAGTGACTACTATAATAAATCCTCAAGTATAAGATAAATAGGGTTTCACTATATCGAAGTGACCTATTAAAATTTTCTGAAATTATTATGTCAGTTTTGCATATATTTTTTTCAATATATAAATGTCGATAAGATGATCAAGCTTATTTCTGGATAGCAAAGCTAAATCAGACCTAGGGAATTTTGTAATGGTTTTATTGGGATGAGGTTTTTTTTTCGGTAGATGGTCTTATTGATATGCTCTTTCCTGTAGTCAGGGCTTCTGGTACTGCGCCTTTCAACAGCAGGAGTTAATCAAAATGCCAGTTGATCCTATTCCTTAATAAATATTTGTCTCACCTACCGAAACTCTGAAAACAGAAAATTGATAACTATGTACACATCAAGTAGTACTCTTTTTATATTGACTTAAAATATATAATATTAATCAATTTAAAATTGGTCAATATAAATTATCAGCGTCACAAACTTCAATAATTTTTTAAAAACAGGACTCATTTCCCCCGTTGAAATGGAAGAGATCTTTATATAATTTATACTATAAAATTCTAAGTCTCTGGAGAACCAAGAGTGAAATTTTCAAGCCTTTACTGACAAAATACTAAGTTTCATTGATTCTCAGTTTTCTTTCTTTTTCTTGTTTTTATTTTATCTAAGAGATGACTGTATCGAATCGATCTTCGTTGAATATCGTCAGGAGGATGGTTCGTGAAGAGCGACGGCAGAGGCTAAAATAAAAAGGCCGATCTTACTTATGAAAGGAGCCATTTTCCCCGTGATCCTCAAGTCTGTACGCTGAAGTTTCACTGTTATTTCTAAATCCATCAAAACAGAGCGCTGTAACAAAACTGCAACTTGTTTTCATATTGTTTCGGGAATGAAAAGACTCGTTCGGTAAATAAATAACACAAAATATTTGTTTACCAAATTTCAGTTAAGCTTAAAAAAACTGAAATAATTCTCAGTTTGCACCCCACTTTTTAGCTTAAATTTGGTAATTACCGTCCTTAAAGCATTTTGGAATGCAGAACGTATAGCTTGTAGGTAAAAGCAAATGTTTTATTGTTTTGTCTACCAATATTCGTTTAAAACCTTTAAACAAGAAATGATACTGTTTAAAGCAAAAAAAAAACTAATGAAAGGAATCAAATATATACTAAAAAGGGGAGATCCATGGGGCTGGGCGGTTCATCATTTTTTTTACCGGCAACATTTAAGTTTTGTTTTATCCAAAATGATTGTTTTAAAATATAAAGTGACAGAAACTAACAGTTTACACTAGTATTTGAAACGTAATCCCTCAGGGTACTAGCGCTTCTAATTTTCATTTTAAGAAGCACTCTCCCAATATTCCACGTTCACTGATTCAATACTGTCACCTCTATAGAAAAATAATTAATATGATATACAAACACAGTCCACAGCCAACCTTCTTTGGAAAAAAAAAATACAAATTTTGCATTGAAGTAGAAAGGGTCATGAAAAACCCGCGCTAAGGACCAATGAGATTTACTTTAGAGCTGAATTTAACCCAACATATTTTCGAAGTAAAGTATTTATTTGTACATCGGTTCCCTTGCTTTAACTCCAAAAGCATAGCACGGTAATACACGGTAATAGAAATCCTGAAAATTAACTAAACAATATTTTAATCTCTTTTGCACCAACACTAGTGTTAGGTTGAATAGCTGCACCTCAAGCTTTTAAAGGTTAAAACAACATCTAAATATAGGAAAGCTCAGTTTGTCCGGTAGCTTTTCAAAGAATCTATGTTTTTTTCTAGATTTCTTCATTTTATAATTAAACCAAAATATAAAATTCTAACAGTTCGTGGTAAAAAACTGTGAGTAATGAGCGATTCGGCTCAATAGTAACCGAAACCTTAAAGAATAGAATTTTAATATCAATAGATACATCAAAAGAATCAACTTATTATGATGATTCCAATAATATAAGATTCAGTAAGTTTAGTGTTACCCATCAAAAGCTACGAGCCTAAGAAAATTGGCCTGATTTTTGAAATAGGGGCGAAACACACGCTAAAATTAAAGGATTTGATACAGAACTAGAGCTTTACTCAAAAACTCAAAACTTACGAAATAATAGACCTGATGTGATGTGATCTAGGACCAGAAAAGTCCTTAAGTAACCTGCATTAAATGAAAGACTAATTTATAAGACTCTTAATATTCTTTCGCTAGCCATGATATCGATTGCTACAAACTAAATTCTCTCAAACCTCAAGCAAAAAAGGTTGCCGAAAATTCACTATGCGATATACAGGGTGGGCGGAAAGTAACTCCCTATTTTGATTAATAAAATTATTCTCAAAAAAATTATTTATTTATTCTCAAAAAAATTAATCAGACAAGGTAGGCATAAATGGTAAGTTATCTCTAAAATTCAATATGTGCCCCAGATCTTTCCACCAGCAGCTGCAAATGTTCAGGAATGGCATCCACTGACTTTCTCAGAAACTCCGCTGGGATGGTGGACATGACTCCCTTAATTCGGTCCTCCAGTTCTTCGAGTGTCTTTGGTTTGGAGCGGTAGACTTCTTCCTTTACCCAACCCCAAAGAAAAAAGTCGCAGGGTGTCAAATCAGGGCTTCTGGATGGCCATTCATGTGGACCACGACGTCCCAACCAACGCCCCGGAAAGCGAGCATCCAGCCATTCGCGGACAACAAGAGCAAAGTGTGGTGGGACGCCATCTTGCATAAATATCAACTCGTCGATGTTCTCCCATGTGCTGACAACTGGCCAGACTCTATCACGCAACATATCAAGGTATCGTTAAGCATTCATGGTGTTGCGCAGAAGAAATTGGCACACAAGCTGATATGAGGTGATACCACACGACACCGTTACTTTTGGTCGATTTTGTTGTTTTTCAACTGTCATTATATGATCCTCTCTTGCCCCGTAGTGACAGTTGTGACGGTTGATAAAGCCTCTGAAGTGAAATAGCCTTATCAGTCCAGGGGATGTTGTGGAAGAGATGGGGCCACTCTTCATGCCAAGCCAGCATGATTTCTCCGAACTCCATGCGAATGTCACAGTCCTCATCCGAGAGTGATTGGCAGTAGTGCGGCTTCCACGCCCGCCAGTTCAACTCTTTCTTGAGCACAGTTCACACTGTGTAGCGGGTGAGTCCACTTTCCCGAGCTGCCTGGCGAGTTGACTTTCCTGGACTACGCTGGAACATTGCTTGGACTGCGTGCACTGTCTCCTGGGTCGTGGATGTCGAAGGGCGTCCACTTCTGCGAACATGTACCACAGATCCTGTGGTCATGAGCTTTGCGTGACAGTTTTTTATTGTTTTTGGATCCACTTGGGCACGTGGTCCATGAATAGTCCGCCACCATCGTTGAACTCGTACGACAGATTGCCAAACTTCATATCGTGACGCCAGCTGGGCACGCTCCTGAAGTGTTAACTGCTGAGCCATGTTACAGTTTTATCTGAAATCAAAAACAAAACTATCAATAAAATTGTACCATTTGAGAGAATTAATCATAAAAATATGACAAAGCAGTAACAAATTATATACAATTTATAAGTAATTTAAAATAGGGAGTTACTTTCCGCCCACCCTGTACAAAAATGACACACTGATGTATAAAGCGAATCGCCGGTTTACCAGCCGTATCATCAATAGCGAACAGACAATTTCAAATTTGGAAACATACTTTAGTATTATTCGGAACCAGTAACCAATAGACCATGATGTAAAATACAGGAATTCTAAAAAATCTAGTTATTTCTGCTTATAGTACAGTGAATTTCAAGTAGTCATACGAATTTCAAAAGTTATTTTTTAATTTCCAACGTTTACTATGACATCTCCACTACCAAACCATTTATCAAACAGTTAAAAGATTTATCTACCAAATAATCAAGAAATATACACATCATGATTAATATTCATGATAAATTTTTAAAAAAACATTCTAAAATGCTTTATTTTTTTTACTGTCGATAACATCCTAAAACACTTTATCAAGCAGTTCGTGGTGCACTGTAAGTGACGAGCGATACGGCTCAATAGTAAGCGCAACTCTAAAAAAAATCGATATTAATAGATATATCAAAATAATCGGCTTATTTTACTGATTCCAAATATATAACATTCATTAAGCTTAGTGTTACCTATAAAAGGCTAAAAGCCTGAGGAAATTTGCATAATTTTTGAAAAAGAGGATAAACACTTCATAAAAGTCAAAGAATTTTCATGAAAATCACATCATTAGATTCAGCACATCAAAAAACCTTACCGTGGAGGTTTTAAACTCATATCCTCAAAAATGTACTTTTTTTTTGCCAAAAGAAAGATCACTGATTCGTGTTTATTTGTTTTTCTAGTTTTTTTTCCTGGGGTGATCTTATTGAGCCAACGATCCAAGAAAACTTAAAGAGGGTTCATTTGAATATAAATTAGAGGTTCTAGTGCCCTTTTTATGTGACCAAAAAGCCTGGAGGACAACTAGCCTTCCTCCTACTTCGCTTTTTTTCCAAAGATCTTTCCATCAAAATATATTTAGATTACCATTTGGTTCAGCATAGTTGAAAGGTCCCAAAACTACGAAACATTAAGCAATAAAAACGGGATTTAATTTCAACAAAGCAGTGAAAAACAAAATAACACTTTAATTAAAAATACATTCTGAATATTTCAGCCCCACGTTTGGGAGCCTGTCTCAATGGGGAAAAAAACCGAAAAGAACAAAAAAAAAACTGTTTAAAAAAAAATAACACAAAAAAATACGAAAACTAAACACACGAAGAAGAAAAGAACGAAATATAAATAAATAAATAAGACCAACTCACATTATAAACAAACTTCCAGCATTGACGTTATAACACAAGAACAAAACCAAAGCGAATGTCTGTAGTGAAACCATGGGTCACTCTCCTCTTAACATTCAGTGTATAAATGGGAATCTATCAAAAGTGAAGACTACATTCATTTAAACAAACAAAAAAGGCCACCCAACCCCCGGTCCATAACCCCTAACTAAATCTCACATGTTAGTGCAAATTCATGAATTATATATTGAATGGATTTTTTGTTTGCTAGTTTATCTGCAGTCTGTTGACTTTTCCCAGCTTTTAACTCATTCAGACCTTTGTCCGCAAGGTTATCATTTGTTTCAGGACAATTATGTAAATTAGTACTGGTTGAATATTTTACCTGATTTTTAATGAAAGTATTATAAATTGAATATATCCTAAAATTCCCGTCATCTCTATTGATACTAAAACCTCTATAGATAATCTTTTTTATTTTTATAATGTCTCTGAAACATTGCAAAAGCTCTTCGGACTTGTCTAAAATTTTTGTCTCATCAATCAAAATACTGTGACGAGGAAAATTATATTCGTGATGTCCAACAGCTGACTCAAACGTTTCTAATTTTTGATTATGTTTTAGCAAGCAATCCATGGCATTTTTGTGTTGCTATAGCCTATTTTCTAAATCCTGCTGTGTTCTTCCTACATAAAATTTACCACATGAGCATGGAATTTTGTATACTCCCTTTTGAATGTTTCTTGGTACGAGGTCTTTTCAATTATTTAGCTATAAATAAAAGTTCAAATAGGGATAAAATCCTTTTAATAGACAGTGATTTTCACAAACAGTGATAAAATTTCACAAAAAATACTAAATATTTCGGTCAAATATGCAGTGATCGTCATGGAGAGGCATTGTGGTCTCCGAATTATCTACATTATTTAGCAAAGAGCATATAGTTTGTCCTGATTTAAATGCTGTTTTTATATTATCTTTTGTTGATTCTCTTCTCAATTTCTGTGACAACATTGGGATATAAGGCAACGTTATGTAATTTGTTTTTTGAGTTGACCCATCTTCTTCTAATATTACAGGTTACATTAACTTTTTTTTCCTTTTTTCAATTAATTGAGAAATCATACTTTCGGGATATCCATTGCCTACTAGAATATTCTTACTAAAAATTAGTTCACTACTCATGTATTCTGGCGAGGGTAATTTTAATACCATGCCAACTAAAGAAATAACTACACCCCTTTTTACTTGGATCGGGTGATTTGATGCGAAAGACAAATAACGGTTGTTTTAGTCGGTTTAAAGTGTTGTTAGTCCCGAAACTATGGCTTTGGAAATAATATGACCCTCCAAAACCCTTGGAGATAGGTCTTTAAGTTATCAAATTTGTCGACGGTTTACATATAGTATTTCCCAAAACTATGGCTTTGGAGATAATATGATCCCCCCCCACAACCCTTGGAGATAGGTTTTTAAGTTATAAAATTTGTCGACGGTTTATGCATAGTATTTGTTATTGGGAAGTATTCAGACATTTTTCGGGGGGGATTTTGTGCTCTGGGTGGATTTTCTTGGGAACAATTTTCAGCGTAGAGGGAAATTTCCAGGGGCGAACTTTCCAAAGGAAATTTTATACTGGTGGATCAGACAGAATTCCTATACTATACTATACTATACTATACGAAATTCTTTTTATTTGTCTTTTATTTTCTTTTATTCTTTTATTGTCTGGGGAACAGTTTCTGCGTGTTTTGATTTCAGGGGAAAAATATCTATGGAAGGGGGGATTCCCGGAGTCATCCGAAGAATGATTAGATCTTAAAGCCTTTTTTTGAATAAAAGTATTCTGACGATAGCTTTTCTGGCTGAATCGTCTGCAAGTAATTTTACAGGGGGGGATTTTCAGTGAGGATGAAATTGTCAAGAAGGAATTTTAAGGGGGTTGTGGTGTATTTTTCGTGGGAAGAACTTTTGATGGAGGAGTTTTCCGTGAGTGGTGGTATTTTTCATAGAGGCTGAGCTAAATTTACCGGCATTATTTGAAAAGGATCAGAAATTAAACAAAACATTACAACTTTTTCAACTGAAAGTAAGGAGCAACATTAAAACTCAAAACGAACAAAAATTAATCTGTTTATGAAGAAGTTGCCCCCCCTCAATACCTTGCTCTTTACGCAAAATGTCCCAATTTTTTTTAAGAAACTCCTGAAACACAAGGGCCGTTTAATTCAAATAGGAAGCTTTTTGAAAGTGCTAAATACGTTAGTGTGAAGAGCAAGGTATTGAGGAGGGGGGCTACCCCTTCATATACGGAACAATTTCTATTCGTTTTGAGTTCTAATTTTGCTCCTTACTTTCAATTGAAAAAAACTTGTTTTTATTTATTTAATGTATCAGGAAAGCTCAAGATTTGCTTCTCAATACCTCAATTCCCCCTCCTCAATACCTTACTCTTTACGTTAATGTTTGACTGTTTGTTTCAAATCTTTTAAAGAAAGTCTCCTGAAACACAATGGTCGTTTAATTCAAATAGGAAGCTTTTTGAAAGTGCTAAATACGTTAGTGTGAAGAGCAAGGTATTGAGGAGGGGGTTATCCCTTTATATACGGAACAATTTCTATTCGTTTTGAGTTCTAATGTTGCTCCTTACTTTCAATTGAAAAAAACTTGTTTTTTATTTATTTAACGTATCAGGAAAGCTAGAGT
>NC_142811.1:32678277-32683277 GCF_049724085.1 Artemia sp. Qi Xiang Cuo
GAGAAGAGTATTTCCCGAACGAACTATTTTAATAGAAGCAGTACATTCCCTGCTTTGCAAAGAATATCAATCAGTTCTTTCAATTCAGTTTTTCAAACGAAGTTTTTGACGCAAATGTTAGCTTCAGGGACTGGATCTCCCATCTAGTTTGTTCAATTGAACTTATCATACATTTTATTGCTTTAATAGAAGTAGTAACTAACGCCCCTCTCACGCCCACCATTTTCCCAAACACTTCCAATCAAAATTTTGAGATATCCATTTTGTTGAACGTATTTGAACGTTCTGGAAATTTGGTCTTTTAGAATGATCACCCCCTCAGAGCCCTCACTACAAGGGTTGTAAGTTATGCCCTGGGGGCATACAAGGTTTATATAGAAAGTTGTTGTATAAATCATAGGCAGCGCGTTCGCGCTGCCTAAGTAAAGAACGGGGACACTCGAGAACGAGACAAGAAACGGGAACTAAGTAAAGAGGAGAACATTCCCCCACAAACCTCAGGGCAAGGGTTTTAAGTTATGCCCTAGGGCATATAAGAACGATGTTGGCACAATGTATTATTTATTAAACTTTTGCTCTAGAGCAGGGCACTTCGTATCGAAGAACTTGTAGAAACTTCGAAAAGAGCTCATTCAATTGGAAATTGGAGTGGCTTGCGCTGTTTTAATAGTCGAAAGTGATTGGAAGGGGACTAAAACCCCTTCCACGCCCACCAGTTCCCGATACACATCCTATCAAAATTTTGAGATACCCATTTTGTTCAGCGCAGTTGATTTCCAGACAGAAATTATATTTTTGAGGACAGTCTCCCACAGCCCTCAGGGCAAGGGTTTTAAGTTATGCCTTGGGGGCATATAAGTTTTTTTTTTTTATAAAAGGTATTGTCGTAGAAACTTCAAAAAAGGCTCATTCGATTGGAAATTCAAAGGGCTAGTGTCGTTTTTAATAGTCGAAAGTGATAAGAGGGCAACTAACCCACCTCTCACGCCCACCTATTCCCCAAACCCATCTAATCAAAACGTTGGGATAGCCATTTCATTCAACGTAGTTTTAAGTTCTGGAAATTAGGTCTTTGACAGCCCCCTCCCCATAACCATCAGGGAAAGGGTTGTAAATTATGCCCAGGGGGCATATAAGGTTTTTATATAACGCACTGTCGTAGAAACTTCAAAAAGGGCTCATTCGATTGGAAGTATTAAATGGCTAGTGCCCTATTTAATAGTCGAAAGTGGTTGGAAAGCAACTACCACCCCTTGCTCGACCACCATTTCCCCAAACACATCAAATAAATATTTTGAGATAGCCATTTTGTTCCACGCAGTTACAAATTTAGGAAATTATACCTTTGAGCAGGACACTCCCCCCACAGTCTTCAGGGCAAGGGTTATACGTTAAGCCCTTGGGGCATATAAGGTTTTTATTGAAATCTGTCGTAGAAACTTGAAAAAGGGCTCATTCGATTGGAAACTCAAAGGGCTAGTGCCCTTTTTAATAGTCGAAAGTGATTTGAGGGCACCTAACCCCTCTCTCATGCTCATCTTTTCTCCAAACACATCCAATCAATATTTTAGATAGCCATTTTATTCAACGTAGTTGAAAGTTTTGGAAATTGGTTCTTTAAGGAAGACAACCCTCCCCACAGCCCTCAGAGCATGGGTTGTAAGTTATGCCCTGAGGGCATACAAGGATTTTGTTGAAAGCGTAGAAACTTCAAAAGGAGCTCATTCAATTGGAAATTGAAAGCGCTAGTGCCTTTTTAATAGTTGAAAGTGATTGGAGAGTGACTAACGCCCCTCTCATGCCTACCATTTTCCAAAACACATCTAATAAAAATTTTGAGATATTCATTTTGTTCAACGTAGTTGAAAGTTCTTGAAACTAGGTCTTTTAGGCTGATAACCCCCTTAGAGCCCTCAGTGCAAGGGTTGTAAGTTATGCCCTGTTTTTGAGGACAGTCCTCCACAGCCCTTAGGGCAAGGGTTGTAAGTTATGCCCTGGGGGCATATAAGTTTTTTTTTTATAGAATGCGTTGTCGTAGAAGCTTCAAAAAAGGCTCATTCGATTGGAAATTCAAAGGGCTCGTGCCCTTTTTAATAGTCGAAAGTGATAAGAGGGCAACTAACCCACCTCTCACGCCCACCTATTCCCCAAACCCATCTAATCAAAACGTTGGGATAGCCATTTCATTCAACGTAGATTTTAAGTTCTGGAAATTAGGTCTTTGACAGCCCCTCCCCATAACCATCAGGGAAAGGGTTGTAAATTATGCCCAGGGGGCATATAAGGTTTTTATATAACGCACTGTCGTAGAAACTTCAAAAAGGGCTCATTCGATTGGAAAATTAAATGGCTAGTGTCCTATTTAATAGTCGAAAGTGGTTGGAAAGCAACTACCACCCCTTGCACGACCACCATTTCCCCAAACACATCAAATAAATATTTTGAGATAGCCATTTTGTTCCACGCAGTTACAAATTTAGGAAATTATACCTTTGAGCAGGATACTCCCCCCGTAGTCTTCAGGGAAAGGGTTATAAGTTACGCCCTGGAGGCTTATTAGGATTTTATTAAAATCTTCGTAGTAGAAAAGGGTTAATTTGATTGGAAATTCTAAGGGATATTGCCCTTTTTAATAGTCAAATTTAATTTGAGGGCAACTATCCCCCCTCTCATGCTCATCTTTTCGCCAAACGCGTCCAATCAATATTTTAGACAGCTATTTTATTCAACGTAGTTGGAAGTTTTGGATATTGGTTCTTTAAGGAAGACACCCCCCCCCAGAGCCCTTAGGGTCTGGGTTGTTAGTTCTGCCCTGGGGGCATACAAGATGTTTATTGAAAGCGTAGACACTTCAAAAGGGCTCATTCAAGTAGCAATTGAAAGGGCTAATGCCTTTTTAATAGTTGAAAGTAATTGGAGAGCGACTAACGCCCCTCTCACGCCTACCATTTTCCCAAACACATCTAATAAAAATTTTGAGATATTCATTTTGTTCAACGTAGTTGAAAGTTCTTGAAACTAGGTCTTTTAGGCTGATAACCCCCTTAGAGCCCTCAGTGCAAGGGTTGTAAGTTATGCCCTGGGGGCATATAAAGTTTATATAGAAAGTTGTTATAGAAATTTCAAAAAAGGGCTCATTTGATTTGAAATTGAAATTGCCCTTTTTAATAGTCGAAAGTTAGTGGAGAGTAATTAACCCCCCTCTCACGCCCACCATTTCCCCAAAAACAGTCATTCAAAGTTTAGAGATAACCATTTTGTTTAACGTAGTTGAAAGATCTGGAAATTATGTATTAAAGGATGACAAACCCCCCATAGCCCCCAGAGCAAAGGTTGTAAGTTATGCTCTGGGGGTATATAAGGTTTCTATAGATAGACTTGCCGTAAAACTTCAAAAGGGGGCTCATTCAATTTGAAGTTGAGAGGGTTAGTGCCCTTTGTAATAGTCGAAAGTGATTGGAGGGTAACTAACTCCCCTTTCACGCCCACCACTCCTCCAAATACATCCAATCAAAATTTTCCGATACCCATTTTGTTCAACGTAATAGAAAGTTCTGGAAATTAGGTCTTTGAGGATCACACCCTCCCCCAGCACTCAGGGCAAGGGCTGTAAGTTATGCCCTGGGGGAAAATAAGATTTTTATTGAAAGTTTTGTCGTAGAAACTTCAAAAGGGCTCATTTGATTGGAAATTGAAAGGGCTAGGGCCAGATCTAATAGTTGAAAGTGATTGGTGAGCGACTACCGCCCCTCTCACGCCCATCATTTCCCCAAACACATCCAATCAAAAGTTTGAGATAGCCATTTTGTTTAACGTAGTTGAAAGTTCTGGAAATTCGGTCCTAGAGGATGATAACCACCCAATTAGACCTTATGGTAAGGGTTGTAATATATGCCCTGGGGGCATATAAGGTGTTTATAGAAAGTGTTGTCGTTTCCAAAAGGGCTCATTCGATTGGAAATCGAAAGGCCTAGTGCCCGTTTTAATAGTCGAAAGTGATTGGAAAGCTTGACATTTTTATAATAAAGATCGATTTGGGTATAATATATTATATTTTGTTGTTGTTGTTGTTTATACCAGGGCACTTCGTATCGAAGGAGTTGTCTGGGAACTTCGAAAAGGGCACATTCGATTGAAAATAGAGGGCTGATGCCCTTTTTAATAGTCGAAAGTAATTGGTGGGCAACTAATCCCCCTTCCACTACCACCCTCTCTCGTCCCCCCTCCCATTTACCCAATATGTTTAAGAACTAAATGTTGCCTAAAGATAAATCAAAATACACTGTAACAGTACTAATTCCCAATAAGGCATCTCAGCAGTATCCCAAGAACGACTGAGGCTATTATGTTCAAACTTTCGGGGCTACTTCTGCTCTTAAAATTTAACCAAATCAAAATAGTGTAAGTGTATCCAAGCTATCAAAGAAAGAAAAACAGATCTTTTGCGAATGGTATCAAGTTTTCAACTTCAGGTCAACTAGAGGAGGTAGGAATCTAAATTAAACAGTATTTTTTGTGTCCAGATTTTTAAAAAGGTGTATGGTGTTAAAAATTGCTGGAAATTTTTCTCAAGCATACAAATAGCAGGCCAAACTATAAAAACTTAAAAAACGAAAAGATTTAAAGTACTATTTTCAATTTCCCTGAAAAGACTATGTCAATATAAAACGAACAGAAATTAATTTAAAAAACTTTTTCCACAAAATAAGTTTTTCGAAAGACAAGTAAAAAACTACAAAAAATGAGCAAAAATAAAATCAAATGATCTACCAAGCGTGAAACTACCACAAATCAGCATCGATAAATAAATGAAACCCAAAACGAACAGAAATTACAATAAACACAAGAAATAACAAGATTTGCACTTTACTTAAAAAATACAAATGAATGTGCATTGTCAGTTTAATATACATATATAGTCAGTTTAATATACATATATTATTATATATACATATATAATATACATATACTGATATTTAGTAATCAAAATGTTAATATTA
>NC_142811.1:32685777-32691929 GCF_049724085.1 Artemia sp. Qi Xiang Cuo
CACTGTATTCCAAAAGGCCCCTAGGGGGGGCATACTATTGGAGCTACTAGCCCCTAAAGTCTTAATTATGCATAACTGGGTCTTGTGCAATACTATAGTACAGCTGTTTGTTATGTAATGGTAAAGTGCACCTATTTATTACCTCACAGGAATTGTTTCTTTACTTATGCAAATGTTTTCTTCAAGATTTCTTTATCCTCCCTCTCTCTCTCTCTCTTTCTTGTGTGTGTTTGAACACAAGCCTCTAAAAATTAAAACTGAGACCGGTTTTTTTCTCAGGATTGGACACACTCACTAATGTATCTTATCTCCGCTTCTCTTTTTGTTTATCTTTAAACAAAATGACCCTTAAAATGGCAATACATCACCACAGTAGAGCAACTTTGTGTGGAAGAGCTTTGCAATAAAACAGCCAGATGAAGTTCCAATTTTATTGTTTCACTGTGAAAACAATAAATAACGAAATACTTCTCTGTTAAGGAACCTACACCCGTATCCTTAGCTTAAGGCATTGTAGATGATCTGAATATTGAAAACGTACAGGCTTGTAGAGAAGAGTATTTCCCGAACGAACTATTTTAATAGAAGCAGTACATTCCCTGCTTTGCAAAGAATATCAATCAGTTCTTTCAATTCAGTTTTACAAACGAAGTTTTTGACGCAAATGTTAGCTTTAGGGACTGGATCTCCCATCTAGTTTGTTCAATTGAACTGATAATACATTTTATTGCTTTAATCGAAGTAGTAAAGCATCTTGTTTGCTCGTTTATTATGTTGTTTTCCTAAGCGGGAGGTAAAGCTTCGTTTCCTATTCAACTAAACTAAATATAAGGAAATATTATAAATCAATATTTAATTAGACATGATATTAAGATGAAAAAATCATTGAACCCATCACTGAGAATAGGGATATAGTTCGACGTTAAGGCTTTCATCGTAATATTTTCAGTGGGAATTATTTATCAGTCTTGTAAAAAGGAATATCATAGGCAGTAAGTAAAGAACAATGTGGGCACAATGTGTTTTTGTTTTCCTCCATACCCGGGTACTTCGTATCGAAGGATTTGTCGTAGAAACTTCGAAAAGAGCTTATTCGATTGGAAATTGGAGTGGCTAGTTCCCTTTTTAATAGTTGAAAGTGATTGGAGGGCAACTAGCCCCCCCCACGTCGGTCATTCCCCCAAACACATCCAATCAAAATTTTGAGATGGCCATTTTGTTCAGCGTAGTTGATTTCCAGATAGAAAATATGTTTTTGAGGAGGATACTCCCCCAAAACCCTCAGGGCAAGGGTTTTAAGTTATGCCCTGGAGGCTTGTCAGGTTTTCATAGAAGGTCCTGTCGTAGAAACTTCAAAAAAGTCTCATTCAATTGGAAATTCAAATGGCTAGTGCCCTTTTTAATAGTAAAAAGTGATTGGAGTGCAACTAGCCCCCCTCCCACACCCATCATTCCCCAAACACATCTAATCAAAATGTTGAGATACCCATTTTGTTCAGCGTAATTGATTTACAAATGGAAAATATCTTTTTGAGGAGGACACTCCCCCACAGCCCTCAGGGCAAGGGTTTTAAGTTATGCCCTGGAGGTATATAAGGTTTTTATAGAAGGCATTGTCGTAGAAACTTCAAAACAGGCTTATTCGATAGCAAATTCAAAGGGCTAGTGCTCTTTTTAATAGTCGAAAGTGATTGGAGGTCAAATAGCCCCCCCCGTGACGCCCATCCTTCCCCCAAATACATCCAATCAAAATTTTGAGATAGCCATTTTGTTCAGCGTAGTTGATTTCCAGACAGAAAAATGTTTTTGAGGAGGACATTCCCCCAGAGCCCTCAAGGCAAGGGTTGTAAGTTATGCCCTTGGGGCAAATAAAGTTTTTATTGAAAGCGTTGTAGTAGAAACTTCAAAAGGGCTCATTCAATTGGAAATTGAAAGGGCTAGTGCATTTTTCAATAATTAGAAGTGATTGGATAGCGACTAACGCCCCTCTCACGCCCACCATTTTCCCAAACACTTCCAATCAAAATTTTGAGATATCCATTTTGTTGAACGTATTTGAACGTTCTGGAAATTTGGTCTTTTAGAATGATCACCCCCTCAGAGTCCTCACTGCAAGGGTTATAAGTTATGCCCTGGGGGTAAATAAGGTTTATGTAAAAAGTTGTATAAATCATAGGTAAGCTGATCGCTCTGCCTAAGTAAAGAACGGGGACACTCGAGAACAAAAAAAGAAACGGGGACTAAGTAAAGAGAACGACACTCCCCCATAACCCTCAGGGCCATGGTTTTAAGTTATGCACTGGGGGCATATAAGAACGATGTTGGCACAATGTATTATTTATTAAAATTTTGCTCTAGAGCAGGGCACTTCGTATCGAAGAACTTGTAGAAACTTCGAAAAGAGCTCATTCAATTGGAAATTGGAGTGGCTTGCGCTGTTTTAATAGTCGAAAGTGATTGGAAGGGGACTAAAACCCCTTCCACGCCCACCATTTCCCGATACACATCCTATCAAAATTTTGAGATACCCATTTTGTTCAGCGTAGTTGATTTCCAGATAGAATTTATGTTTTTGAGGACAGTCCCCCACAGTCCTTAGGGCAAATGTTGTAAGTTATGCCCTGGGGGCATATGAGGTTTTTTTTTATAAAAGGCGTTGTCGTAGAAACTTCAAAAAAGGCTCATTCGATTGGATATTCAAAGGGCTGGTGCCCTTTTTAATAGTCGAAAGTGATAAGAGGGCAACTAACCCACCTCTCACGCCCACCTATTCCCCAAACCCATCTAATCAAAACGTTGGGATAGCCATTTCATTCAACGTAGTTTTAAGTTCTGGAAATTAGGTCTTTGACAGCCCCCTCCCCATAACCATCAGGGAAAGGGTTGTAAATTATGCCCAGGGGGCATATAAGGTTTTTATATAACGCACTGTCGTAGAAACTTCAAAAAGGGCTCATTCGATTGGAAAATGAAATGACTAGTGCCCTATTTAATAGTCGAAAGTGGTTGGAAAGCAACTATTACCCCTTGCACGACCACCATTTCCCCAAACACATCCAATAAATATTTTGAGATAGCCATTTTGTTCCACGCAGTTCCAAGTTTAGGAAATTATACCTTTGAGCAGGACACTCCCCCCACAGTCTTCAGGACAAGGGTTATACGCTACGCCCTGGGAGCATATAAGGTTCTTATAAGAATTTTTGTAATAGAAACTTGAAAAGGAGTTCAATCTACTATGAATTTGATGAGCTAGAGTATTTTTTGTTAGTCAAAATTTGTCGCAAGGTAACTAACCCCCTTCCCATTATCTCTATCTCTCACCAAGCATATACTCAATATTTTAGATTGCACTTTGACTCATAGGAGATGACAGTTTCGGAAATTAGGTATTTAAGGAAGACACTCCCCCCTCCCCCACAGCCCTCAGGGAAAGGGGTGTAAGTTATGGCCTGGGGACATACAAGGTTTTTATTGAAAGCGTAGGAACTACAAAAGGGCTCATTCAATTGGAAATTGAAAGCTCTAGTGCCTTTTTAATAGTTGAAACTAATTGTAGAGCGACTAACGCCCCTCTCATGCCTACCATTTTCCCAAACACATCCAATCAAAATTTTGAGATATCCATTTTGTTCAACGTAGTTGAAAGTTCTGGAGATTAAGTCTTTTAGGATGACAAACCCCTCAGAGCCCTCAGTGCAAGGGTTGTAAGTTATGCCCTGGGGGCATATAAAGTTTATATAGAAAGTTGTTGTAAAAATTTCAAAAAAGGGCTCATTTGATTTGAAATTGAAATTGCCCTTTTTAATAGTCGAAAGTGAGTGGAGAGCAATTAACCCCCCTCTTACGCCCACCATTTCTCCAAAAACATTCAATCAAAGTTTAGAGATAACCATTTTGTTCAACGTAGTTGAAAGTTCTGGAAACTATGTATTTAAGGATGACAAACCCCCCATAACCCCAAGGGCAAAGGTTGTAAGTTCTGCCCTTGGGGCATATAAGGTTTTTATAGATAGAGTTGTCGAAAAACTTCAAAAGGGGCTCATTCAATTTGAAGTTGAGAGGGTTAGTGCCCTTTGTAATAGTCGAAAGTGATTGGAGGGTAACTAACTCCCCTTTCACGCCCACCACTCCTCCAAATACATCCAATCAAAATTTTCCGATACCCTTTTTGTTCAACGTAATAGAAAGTTCTGGAAATTAGGTCTTTGAGGATCACACCCTCCCCCGGCACTCAGGGCAAGAGCTGTAAGTTATGCCCTGGGGGAAAATAAGATTTTTATTGAAAGTTTTGTCGTAGAAACTTCGAAAGGGTTCATTTGATTGGAAATTGAAAGGGCTAGGGCCAGATCTAATAGTTGAAAGTGATTGGTGAGCGACTACCGCCCCTCTCACGCCCACCATTTCCCCAAACACATCCAATCAAAATTTTGAGATAGCCATTTTGTTTAACGTAGTTGAAAGTTCTGGAAATTCGGTCCTAGATGATGATAACCACCCAATTAGACCTTATGGTAAGGGTTGTAATATATGCCTTGGGGGAATATAAGGTGTTTATAGAAAGTGTTGTCGTTTCCAAAAGGGCTCATTCGATTGGAAATCGAAAGGCCTAGTGCCCGTTTTAATAGTCGAAAGGGATTGGAAAGCTTGCCATTTTTATAATAAAGATCGATGTGGGTATAATATATTATTTTTTGTTGTTGTTGTTGTTTATACCAGGGCACTTCGTATCGAAGGAGTTGTCTGGAAACTTCGAAAAGGGCTCATTCGATTGAAAATAGAAAGGGCTGATACCCTTTTAAAAGTCCAAACTGATTGGTGGGCAACTAATCCCCCTTCCACTCCCACCCTCCCTCGCCCACCCTCCCATTTGCCAATTATGTTTAAAAACTAAATGTTGCCTTAAGATTAAATCAAAATACACTGTAACAGTATAATTCCCAATAAGGCATCTCAGCAGTATCCCAAGAACGATTGAGGGTATTATGTTCAAACTTTCGGGGCTACTTCTGCTCTTAAAATTTAACCAAATCAGAATGGCGTAAGTGTATCCAAGCTATCAAAGAAAGTAAACAGATTATTTTGGGAATGGTATCAGTAGAGTAAGGGGTTATATTTTGCGTAGGTTATGTTCCATCCTGTGTTATTTCCACCACTTTACGTTCCCTGGCACCTTTCCATAGCAGATTACCAGACTGAATATTGCTACTGTTGTCAATTGAATATGGAATTATACAAAACCTACCAGACAAGTTTCTGGGCCAACCAGACATGTTTCTGGGCCAAGCAGACAAGTTTCTGGGTCAACTATAAGTTTCTGGGCCTTTACATTCCATGGCACCTTTCCAGAGCATGTACCTATGGATTTGGGGCCTTTACGTTCCTTCCTGCTATAGCAAGGATGGTTTGGTGGGTATAATCTGGTTTGGTGGGTATAGTCTGGTTTGGTGGGTATAGTCTGGTTTAGTTTTTCAAAGAGAGTGAGTATTTGACATTTTTGCAAAAGGGATAAGGAATTCGCAAATTGGACACTATGAACGATATTAATTAATGTTTTGAATAATAGGAATGTGAATGATTCTAATTAGTGATTGTATGAAGGTTTACTGGTGTCTCAATTTTTACTGGTGTCTCATCAACATGCTCAATATGCTTTTTGTCTGTTGTCAATAACTATTTGATCAATGGCAGTAACGTTTGCTGGTGTTTTGTTTTTCATCGATTCATCTTTATATTCCATAATAACATTTTTTGCCCATAGTCTTTTTATTTTTTTGTCGACATAACAATTTCTTAGCGCTTTTTATCTACACAGATAACAGTTTCGACGCATAGAAAAAATATGGTTTTCGATATTACTAGAAGAGTAGGTTTTTCTTTTATAGACATTCCCTTTAATGCTGATACCCGAAAAATGACGATTGGATGTATCAGTAGGTAATGTGTTACCTGCAACAGCAGCAAGGAGTTGTCCTCTATCATCAACGATTATTTTTATGTTGGCATTCTATTTGAGTGCAATCATTTCTGGAGATCTCAATCTCGCATAACCACCAACATAAGAGTTGAATTTTTTCGCTATTCCAAAGAAATTTAATTCCTTACTGTCATGACAATGCATGCATACATTTCCAATAGTGCTACCACTTGTA
>NC_142811.1:32692429-32749690 GCF_049724085.1 Artemia sp. Qi Xiang Cuo
GCAAAAAAGAATGGAATGATTATAATGTGTCAATTGCGGAACTAGCATCACAACAAGGACCTAGCTTCAATAAAAAGTACCCCAATTTTGATCACTGCATCTGAGTTTGGACCCAAGCTAAATAATCACTCAATTCGTCTTTTTGTACGAGGGCATTTTTTTACAAACAAAGTGTGTCGATTTTAAAAGGACTTTAAAAAACTAAAAAGTAACACATTTGCTAATAAGTAACAGCTGCATATGATATATCATAAAATTTGTTTAGGCCCTAAAAACACGACAGAACAAAATTGGTAATCAGCTTATATACGATCTAAATACATATATAATATTACAACATGCCTCTTGTAAAAGAAAAGAACAAAGGTATATATGTAAAAAAAATGTATGTCATAGCCTTAGTCGAGCAAAATACTTAGAGAGAAAATATAACATACAAACTAGCCCAGTCAATGTAGAGGCAGACGGTTACGATACTGAATAATACTAAGAACTATTTAATTATATGATTCCTCGACTCGTACAGACTAATATATAACTACGGAGAAATAAATCTCTGAGAGTGATCAAACACATGTATTTCACTCATTATAAGTGTGAATATATATAAGTCGAAAACATATATCCATTATTTTATAGTCGTTTTTATACAGCCTCAGTTTTGTGGCTATATAAATTAGTTTTTAATTTAACAAATATATTATTTTTAAAATAAATGATTATGAGCTATAATAAATAAGGTATGCTTATAATTATTAAGAATTAATTGAGATTTTATTTAAAGGTTCTTTAAATTTTAAATCCTTCCAAATGTATTATGAATAAGAATAATCATGGTAATTATAACCAACTATCATAACAATCATACTTACTGTGAATGACTAATGAAGAATGGTTAATACTTTTACTAATAATAGTAACTTCGTGAGAGTTATTAAAACATTAAAAAAAATAAGTTGTTTGATTTTTATTTATATACGAGAAACTGTAGCAACATAATCTAAAAGAAAAGGTGAAAAAGCAGAAACGTTTAAACTTTTTTAATCTTTTATTTAGAAATGCTTAGATGCTAACAAAGAGAAAAGAAGAAATATATATGAAGGGGCTTCAGACCCTCCCCCCCCCCACCACTGCCGTAGAAGATTTGGGGTATATATAAAAAAATAAAACAGAAAAGGAAGTATAACATAAAAGGAAGAAACACAAAACTCTAGAATTTTTTTTTTTAGAAACTTTTTAAAAATAATTAATAGATTGTAAGGAATAAATCTGAAACTGCTTAATCCAAGGTTCTAACTATTGTACAACGGTTCTAGTTCTTAATATACGTTGTTTATTTATTTATTTTAATATGGGTTGATAGTGTATATCTTTACTTTTATTTAAAAGCTTAATTTTTGAAATAGTTTAATGCCACAAAATATAGAAAAAAAAACAGGAGACATAACATATTTATTTAAATATTTTTGCTGATTCTTCAATGTCCTTATTAACCAAGACTGAATAAATCAATATTCAATTACAAAAAAACTGTAAAAAAAAGAGATGAGTTTAGGCATTTACACTATAAAAACTCTTACAATGTAAACAAACACAAAAGTACTATTACCCTATGGCTGTTTGTTTATGGTGTTATCTAGGAAAAAAAAAATCATTACTTAATATTGATTTATTTTATACGATCTATTTTTGAATGAATAGATCTGAAACTGAGAAATCCAATGCTATAAGGATTTCTTAACTTTGATATAGCTGTAGAATGTGAGCATTAGGATTATTGGAATATTTTATGATGATTAGAGGTCATAAACCTTAAATAAAGGATTTTCTCTTTAATGATAGATCAATGTTAGTTTACTTTTGAGGCTCATAACAGAGAAGCTTTCTATACCGTGTAAGATTTTTGCAAAACAGACCGATGTCCGTTCGATTTTAATTAAAATTATCTATTTAAGGTATCTTTATATATAGAATTTTTTTTCTAGTTTTAGATTATGTATACTAAATAGTAATCTTTAAACTAAAGTTCTGTTCGTCTACACAGCAGCCGATTGTTTTGCCCACTGAACCACTAAGTCTAAATAAGATAAATCAATCTTTTTCAACAACCTTGATTCATCGCCTCAATGATTCCTCCGTCAGCATGGCACGCACGACGTTCTTAATGTCTGGAGTTTAGTTTCGTACATCGATACGTGTGCAACACTAATTATATGAGTGATGGGTGTAACTTAGACCCTCCATCCTCGCGTATGTCCCTTTTGTAATGCGGTCCTGGAGGTTGGTGAAATAGTTCGTTGCTGGATAGTGACATGAAAATAATTCTCTTTAATCAAGATAGATTTGTATTTTCAGCATCTAGAACCAATATAATTTAATGAATATCAACAAATTTAACGATTATAAATAGCTTTTTGTTGTTGTATTCAAGCTCTATTTACAAAACTTATGTACGTAAGTACTGACTCAGATTTTATTTTGATTGTTTAATATATTATCAAAATATTCTTAATTCAATGGAGAAATGATAATTTTTTTAAAATTAACGAATTTATGAGACTAGAATAGTTTTTATCTAACTAAAATTTAATGAAATATTATTAAATTAAAAAATTTAACGAAAATACTTTAATAATACGCCACAACCTTGACTCGAACCAAGGACCTTAGGAATTACATATTTACTCTGTTGCCCAGCGCTCCTACCAGCTGAGCTAATGCGCTTTAATATATATTGTGTTTGAAACAGTGAAGTGTAGATAAATGTTCAGTTCACTTTAACGAGGGTCGGAGGTAGAAATGACAGATGAACTATAGTAAATTGGCTGGATATTACAAAAGTGGGTGGGTTTTCGGCTAGTTTTAAATTATATAGCAAATTTCTTTTTTCATAGGGTTAAAGGCCTTGTCGATCCCTCTGATTAGCTTCGAACCCCCCCCCTCTCCCCCCCTCTATTGCCTCATAAGTTGCGTGATCACTCTGGACGTCAGAAGCGTTGGGGAAGAATCCTCTCTACGGAGAAGGGCAAGTAAAAAAAAGAAATTAATGCAGAACGTCCGACTGAAGTTTTTTAAAACATAACCCTTATTTGACTATGTTTGGAAAGTTTATAGTTATGTTCCTCGACGGTCCCCCTTTGGACTTTATAGATGTTTGTGAGCAGAAGGGGGGTGGCCAGGACTCATAGATTTTTGTTGGGAGGGGGGATAACAAAAGCTCCTTTTTTGTGTTAAGGCTATTGTCAAAATATGATGTTTAAAAATTGGTGTAAAATTTTTTGTATTTTGACGTGAGAACCTTAAAATAGAACTTTAATCATCAGTAACTAGATTTAATCTATATATACTTACCATTATCGCATTACATATGATAATAACATATAATACTATAAAATAATTATTGTTAATTTATTGACATTTCTCTAGGCAATATTAGCCTTCACACTTATTCACCTGTCTCCACCACTGTTCTTCGTCATCGAAATATAAAATACAAAGTGTGAACTTTCACAGTGCAATTAAAGACTTTAAGGGTGCTAACCTTAGGATAGAGTTTAGTGAGGTATGCATTTCATCTTCAAATATTTAGATGAGCTGCTTACAATAATACAGCGTATAAAGAATTTTGGTTGTATCTTTAATAACTTTTTTTGATATACCTAGTTTTTTACAATCGAAAAGCCATAATTAAAATTTATTATATGTTTATTATGAAAGGGAAACAAAAATTTTACCCGTCGTTTTTACTTACTATTTATTTAATAATAAAACTCATTCCTTAACATATAGTAACTCTATAATATAAATGAAAAATATATGTTAATATTATAAATAGTATTAATTTTAAAACTTTAGTTTTGTGATTTTAAATTATTTTCAGTTTTTTATAATAGTAATAATATATAGTAAGCTCTCACAAACTCTATCCTCGAATCTAACTCCTGTACATTATAATGTTTTGATAGAGCTTCATTACAATTAGTGTCGACAAAGAGTAAAGACCTTATATTTTTAATTAATGGTACATTCAAATTGTTTAATTATAAATGTTATATTAACCATCATAATAAATTTTTAAAAACGGAATATCCACAGATTAACATTGTAGATTCACCATGATATTCACAGGGGTTCAGCGGCGGATCCAGGATTTTTTAGGGTGGGGGGAAAAATAGATTGATCCGATAAAATTGAGTTAGAAGCTAGTTTACCTAACGCAAACTTACGGAAAGTAATTAAAGTGCACAACAGTAGACTAGGTTAGGGGGGGGGGAGGCTCGGCCCCCTGGATCCGTCACTGCAGCTTTTATGATGAAATTTCTCTCAACTGCGTGTATTTGTCACTAAATACTCTAAATATAATAGGAGAAGTGAATTTATAGTATGTAGTAGTTTTGTACTCATCAGAAGCACCATTAATCACAACCTGTAAATATATATATAATATGTATATATAAATATTATTTATCACAAAGTACAATTTCCAAGCAAAGTTATCTTTTTTCAAGTGATTTTAGAGAAATGACACACGTAACTCTGTTGGGAATTAATTTTTTGATGATGTTTATGTTGTTATTTGCACTATAGAACTGTGTTCGTTTGGTCCTAAGTGGAGTAATAATTTCTGTGTATAATAAAGATGCTAAGCTTAGCTTCTTTTACTAACAGAAATTAGCTTCTTTGACCAAGTGTGGCACCGATTCCAAGATTTTTTTGGGACGAAGAACGAAGAGGATTTTACCTTTCTTTAACGCAGAAAGATAAGGGAAAAAGTTCTTTCTTCAGAAAAACCAATTTAGGGTCATAAATGGGTCAAAACTGGCGATAAAATTTCACGCAATTATGGAAATCTCGTAGTTCATTTTCTATGATTGCTTTAGCAATTCTTAACATTTATTTCTTAAAACAGACACATACTAGTAACTGTTTGCTCATGTTCTGTTCTTAAAAATCAAACTGAAAGAGAAGGATACTATTTTATATTTATGATTTTTCAGCGAAAAGACTGTCTCTGTAAATTGGTCTTACATAAAAAGAAAGAACAAAATTAGATTTTTCTACTATACGCACCAAAGCGTCTAAGTGTCCGTCCAGACCTCGGTTTCCTGACAGCTCCCCTTCATACGTAAGATTTGATGCTTGTCTTCAGTAAAGTACAACAAAGCATTCATCTCTAGAACTTCAAATTGTACCAATCAGGAAGATTAAGTGTAAGAGGCGCGTTCGCATAAATGTACGGCTGGGTCTCTGCTCCTTAGCAAGTGCATGACCAGACATACATATATAGGCATGGATCCCTTACTGGATCTGTATTTAAACGCCACTTTATTTAAATTCACGAAACCAAGCCAATTCAAATGTTATTTAATCACTATTAATATTAGTTATATTCTTTTTAATGATCTTTATTAATATAGAAATCAATCAAATGATTTAACGCTAAAAACTAACAAAAAGTGAAGAGTGGACGTTTATAAATTGGCTTCTGAATAGACGACAAGTTTTGATCGTAATTTAACAACAAATTTAATCAGGTGCGTAATTTCTTCAAACACCTGGGGGGGGGGGTAAATATATACCCAATTGAATTGGATAAATTGAGAATAACATTTAAAAATTAGCCATATATTACTATAAATGCAAAAAAATACTGAAGTAAATTTACCCGTTTCTTTGACTTATGCCCGCTTATTTTCGTTTTGGCAAGATATTTGAAGAAACTAAATTTCTGCTGGGTGGGGGACAAACTAGGGTCTGAGGAGAGTGGCAAACTGGGGTCTGTAGGGGCCAGTTGCCCCCCTGCCCCATAGCAAATTACGCCCCTGATTATTCTTAGAAGGTTCAATGTAAGTTCTGGAGTGACTAAAAAACTATGTTTTTTATCCAAAGAGCCCCTTTTCATAGCAAAATTCACGGTCTAGGCTGCTAAGAAATTAGGGTCTGATATACCATTATTCAACCATTTACCAAGGTATTACAGCGGGGTAAAGGACAGCTTTTCAGGGTGGGTGTAGTTAATGACGAGGTCCTCAAAAGCCCAGTTCATTCTTTGGACGGGTGAAGAAGCCGAAGTACCTTATACCATGGCTCATCAATGAAGGTGTTACCCGAGCATAGGTATACACTTATGCCTGGTTTGGAGCGGAGTATTTTCATGACTCCTCCCAATAATCAGTAGGTGAAAATTCAGTAAGAACCCTTGCGATCCATCGATGAAATTTTAAAAAATGTCAAAAATAGTTCAAAGCACGGTCTTTCTCCTCGAATAATTCCTCTTATTTTCTCGATTTACATAATGCAAAAATCTTAACAAAAAATAAAATAATGTGTTTTAAATTAAGGATGGAAGTAAACTCAAGATGAGATTAAGGCAAGGAACGCTCATAGAAGAAAGTAAACACAAAGAAACTAAATATTATTAAGAAACAATCACTCCTATTCGTTTATCAACGTTCCGGGTTAATTAAGTTTCATCAGGGGATTCAAGTTAACTAAACATCAATTTGCTACAATAGCTAGCTCTGAACCCTTTCCAGCAAATGCTCAATAGATTGGAGATAAGACGTGATTGGAGGATTGGATTCCTCTAAAATACCAAGGAAAATGAAAGTAAAATGTGACTGTTTGAGTTGATTTTTATTTAACACTGTTTTTATTTAAGAAATAAATTTTAAATAATCTTTTCCCTTAAGAATGCTTTTGGGTAATAAAACCCACAAAACAAATCAATAAACCAAAAAAAAAAAACAAGATAAAAAAAAAAAATAAAAATTATAGATTAAATTACTGGACCCCAAAACCCCCCAATATTAAAAAAGCACAAAACAAAATTATAATATTTAGAATTATATTCAGCTTAAACTTTTATATGCATAATAACTGCCCTGATAACTTCATTTTTTTAAAAGAACAAAAAGAAAACGGCTGTTTTCGTGTTTGAATAACCCTAAACTAGGTCCAGGAGGCAGATAACGTTTTTAATTTGACATCTTTAGTATTTCAATGAAACGAAGGTGCTTTTAATAGAAAGAGAGGACGTGATAACTAGGTTCGGGTACATTGGAACGACTTACAAGAAAACCTGACGCTCCAAGAAACGCTACTCACTCTAATTCTGTTTCAAAAATTTTACTGCCATATAGCTCCTCAAGGATAAACACTGTGTTAATTCTAATAGCCACAAGAGGCACTCAAGTTACCTATTATAATTTTAGCATTCCGATATATGACGTATTCTTTCTGTCACTAAAGGAAATATTTGTCCAATGAGTTGAAATCGATATAAACATCGGGTGGCAGAAAGTTTATGAAACCAGTGTCTAGTTACAAACCCTCGTGTATTTCAAAGCTCATGGTAATTCACGTTGGCTTTAACCAAGTATAGAAATAAGGGAAATAAGTTGAATTAAGATCCTCATTCAAGTAATCTGATTTATATTCTCGTCGACAACTCATCACTCAAGTAATTCTCGGTCAACATAAATATCGTCTAAATTAAACATAAAAACTTTTTTTTTCATCTCTCTATCACTAATTTTTCTCTGCTTTTTATCGACAAAGCAAGAAAAAAGTAAAATTTTTATGCAAATAAAAGCTGCATTAACTAAAAAACGATCAGAAATTAAATAAAAAAAAACAAGTTTTTTAAACTGAAAGTAAGGAGCGACATTAAAACTTAAAACGAACAGAAATTATTCCTTTTATGAAAGGGGCGGCCCCACCATCAACGCATCTATCTTTAATATAATTTTTTTTATTGTTTTAAAAATTATAGATTTTTTACAGAGTAAAACTTTCGCTTAAAGTGTGAGGCGTTGAGGCGGGGACAGCCCCTTTCATATACGGAATAATTTCTGTTCGTTTTAAGTTTTAATGTCGCTCTTTACTTTCAGTTTAAAAAACTTGTTTTTTTTTATTTAATTAAGCTATAAGACGAAGATGTTTATGTAGTTTAAGTTACCAATAATGTCCAATGAGAAAAACGCTGGAAAGCGCATTTTAGATATGCTTAGAAGGCAATCGTAAGGATTGTAACTTTCTCAAGGGTGAAGAAAGACCTGGAATCAAGGGGAGAGAAATTAAAATCGATTTCAAACAAATAAAGTGCTTTCTTTTTCTTTGTAGGAGCATTAAGTTAAAATTAGTATCAATCAAACAGTTCGTGGTAACGAACTGTAAGTAAGGAGCGACCCGGCTCCATGGTAACCGAAACTGTAAGAAACGGAATTTTGATACCAATAGATACATCCCAAGAATCAGATTTTATTTCTGATTTCAAATATATAAGTTGGATCAAGTTTCATCAAGCGTGTTTATTTGTTTTTTTTTTTTTTTTTCTTTTCCCCAGGGGTGATCGTATCGACCCAGTGGTCCTAGAAAATCGTGGGAGGGCTCATTGGAACGGAAATTAAAATTTATAGTGCCCTTTTTAAGTGAACAAAAAAAATGGAGGGCAACTAGGCCCCCTTCCAATGCTCATTTTTTTCCCAAAGTCACCCGATCAAAACTTTTAGATAGCCATTTTGTTCAGCATAGTCGAAAATATTATAACTACGTCTTTTAGGATGACTTAATCCCTCAAAGCCCCCAGGGGGAGGGCTGAAAGTTATGAACTTTACCCAATGTTAAGATATAGTATTGGTTATTGGGACCCGGCTCAATGGTAACTGAAACTCTAGAAAACGGTATTTTGATACAAATAGATACATCAAAAGAATCAGATTTTAATGCTTATTTCAAATATATAAGTTTTATTAAGTTTAATTTTACCCATCAAAAGTTACGCGCCTGAGAAAATTTGGCTGATGTTCGAAAAAAGGGGGAAAGACCCCCTAAAAGGTATAAAACATTAATGAAAATCACATCATCATATTCTGCGTATCAGAGAACCCTACTGTAGAGGTTTCAAACTCCTATCTACAAAAATATGGAATTTTACATTTTTTGCCAGAAGAAAGATCACGGGTGCGTGTTTATTTGTTGTTTTTTTTCCCAGGGGTGATCGTATCGACCCAGTCGTCCTAGAATATCGAGGGAGGGCTCATTTAAATTGAAATTAAAAGTTCTAGTGCCCTATTTAAGTGACAAAAAATGGAGGGCAACTAGGCCCCCTCCCACGCTCATTTTTACCCAAAGTCACCTG
The DNA here is from genome assembly GCF_049724085.1 of Artemia sp. Qi Xiang Cuo. NCBI lineage: Eukaryota > Metazoa > Arthropoda > Branchiopoda > Anostraca > Artemiidae > Artemia > Artemia sp. Qi Xiang Cuo. Next base: position 32,701,572 of record NC_142811.1, read on the forward strand.
ATCAAAATTTTGAGATAGCCATTTTGTTCAGTATGTTCGAAAATATTATAAGTATGTCTTTTAGGATGACTTAATCCCCCGAAGTTCCTGGGAGGAGGGCTGAAAGCTATGAACTTTACCCAATGTTAACATATAGTCTTGGTTATTGGGAAGTATACAGTACAGACGTTTTCAGGGGAGATTTTTCCTGGTAGTGGGGGGGGGGTGGGGGGTTATGTGGGAGGATCTTTCCATGGAGGAAGTTTTCATGGGGGAAGGGACATTGCTATGAAGGGGACGCCGGACTTCCCAGCATTATTCAAAAAAAGATCAGAAATTAAATATAAAAAAACAATTTTTTCAATTGCAACAGCAGCAGCATCAAAACTTTAAACGAACAAAAAATATTACATATATGATTGGGTTCACCCCCTAGTCAATACCTCACTCTTTAAGCCAGAGATTTTCTAGTACTTTCATAAGAGCTATTTATTCTAATTAACGGCCTTTGTGATTAAGCGGTCAGTTTTAAAGAATTGGAACAAAATTCGAACTTTCGCTTAAAAAGCAAGGTATTGACTAGGGGGCGAACCCCCTAATATACGTATTAAAAATATATGAATATAGAAGTTCGTTACGTAAATTAATTCGTAAGTTACGTATATTTATTACTAATAACAACGTTCGTAAATAAAATGAAACAAGTTTCGAGAAAGCCCTTTAACCAAATAAAAGTAAATTAATATGAAAATTTTGTTTTAATTATTCATGTACTGTGAGCCAAGATCAAAACCTGCATTTATTCAAAGACGTTCAAAAATTAAATTAAAAAAAAGAAGTTTTTTTAACTGAAAGTAGGGAGCGACATTAAAACTTAAAACGAACAGAGAATTATTCCGTATATGAAAGGGGCTGTCCCCTCCTCAACGCCTTGCTCTTTACGCTAAAGTTTGACTTTCTCACAACTCTATGTTTTTTAAACAATAAAAAACTTCAGCGTAAAGAGCAAGGCGTTGAGGAGGGGACAGCCCCTTTCATATACGGAATAATTTCTGTTCATTTTAAGTTTTAATGTCGCTCCTTACTTTCAGTTAAAAAAAACTTGTTTTTTTATTTAATCATATGCAGCTGTCAGCAGGCTTTATTACCAATCTAATTTCGACCTTTAGGATTTCGCAAACTTAGATTTTTTTTCCATTCGGAAGTCAGCCTACATTTTGCCTTTAGTTTGTTTGTTTATTTTCTAGCCCAAATAATATTTAATTAAATAATATTAAATAGTTTATCAAGGAGTAATGAACTTACTATGAAATTAAGTGAACCTTAAAAGCAGAGAAACACAAGATGTATATGGAGCTAATAAAAAGTAGGTAAATGGAAACACAGACACATCTCAATTGCACTAGTAGAACGAGACAGCTTATATGAAAACGTGGGGAAACATTAAGGTCACGTTGACTAAATTTGCGAAAATGACGAAATCCTAGTTTTTTTTCAATAAATTAAGAGCGAAAGGGGGAATTTTTTCGTATCAATTGAGTGACGATTAAATCGAAGATACAGCGAAATACCTTTGAAGCAAACTAGCCACAGAAGATGGTGAATTTGAGTCTCGTTAAATGAATGTTCGTTAAAAAGAAAACCAATGTAGAGAACTTACCTCAAAAACACTGGTTCATTATCACACAATGTAGTCGGTAAGATAAGGAGTGCTCAATAATGTCACGGGTAAAAGTATACACGCACTAGTAGTATGAAGATAATTACTTCTAGGAGAGCCCCCCCCCCCTACAGGATTTCTAGGACAACCCTCTGACGTCACGACAGACATAGGAAAGACAGCGTTGGGCTTCTAGCACATGCCCTCTGACGTCACGTGACACACCTGTGCAATGGGGTCAGCTGTTTCTACCGGAGCCCTCTGACGTTACAGTACACACCCCCTTTTCAAGCGCATGTTTCGTCACGCGACACATCCCTTTGTATTTCTGCGAGAGCCCAGTTTCTAGGGAAAATTCTTAGGTGTTTTCCCCCCATTCATGTCTAGCTGCTTTTTCCAGGTGATAGAAGCCATGTTGTTTTCTTATGTAACCTAACGTCAGGACACATTGGGGAATCCCTGCTTGTAACCGAGCACGGCAAACACCTTACGTAATGATTGCGCAACCACCACTGTCACATAATACTTTTTTTGACATCTCATTTTTCGCCCAAAACACTTAACATATTTTTCTTTCTTTTTTAACTTAATGACGGCGCGCGCTTTATTTAAGGTCACGTAATGATTGCGCAACCATCACTGCCAGATAATACACTTTTTGGTATTTTATCTTTCACCTGAAACAGACAAGGTTTTTTTTTCTTTTTTTTATACTTCTTTGACCCTACCATGACTCGAAAGGTCAATTTTCTTCCAAGGGGAACGCGCTCTAAGCAACACGACTAACAGGCCATTCCCAATATTTTGTCCTACTCATTTCATGATAGCCATTACCATGCAATAAAACTCCTCATGTTCCAATCGATTAAATAATATCCACATCAGCGCACATAAGCACGACAAGGTTATCGATTTTCTAACAGGACCTAGACAGCAGGTGTTATGTAGTTATGGGTTAAGATTTTTCATTATGTAAATGATTATCTATTTTAGCATTATCCTCAACGAGGAATCTAGAAAAGACACAGACTTTTGTAGAGACAAAATTTATTGATGAAAAACGTTATAAAACAAAGAAATCACAGAAAAAACAGTTAAAAAAACACGACAAAACATGAAAAAATTCTTTAACGTCTCCATCTTAACTTTTAAGCTATTGAACATGATACTCCAGGTAATTCACTCCAAATTGACATTACCTGACTGCTCCCCCCCGCCACCCAGACAACATATCATCATTTCTATTTCATTGAGTACTGGCTAGATTTTTACCCTCCTCAATTAAAAAATTCTTTAACGCCTCCACCCTAACTTTTAAGCTATAGAACATGATACTCCATGTAATTCACAAAAAATAATGACATTCATTGACAGCCCCCTGACATCACGTCATCATTCCTAAAGCATTTTTCAGATATTTCATAATAAAATTTATGCATTTAAATTCCATTATTCAAGTTTTTGCAACCCAAGATTATCATGATGACCCACAAAGCACTCCACACCACCATGGCATCACACACCCTTCATCCATCACCATGTGGCACAATGTGGCAGATATTTTCATGTTAAGAATCACAAATTAAATCCATTGGCTCATGTTTTCACAACCCAGTCCTCCGTAAAACACCATCTCATTTCAATACCTGCAGCAGACTACTACTGGTCCTCTGGCACTCTCTATACCCCAACTTCATTCCTAAGATAGTTTCCGGATATTTTCCTGTTAAAAATCACAAATTAAATCCATTGGTTCATGTTTTCTCAACCCAAGTCTATCATGGTACTCACAAAACACTCCATACCATCACAGCCTTACGCGCTTGCCCCATCCGTCATCCCCGTGACACCACTCCCCCCTAGGACACTTTCAACCGTTTTGCTCCGAAAATTAACTCATGAATCTAATTAAACAGTATATTTTTGAACAGATAGAAGTCTTCTGTTCTTTGCTAGCATGTGATACTCCAACCGATTTGCGCCACAAAACTACACTATCACCGCTCTGTGACCCCTTCTGCCATCATCCCCTTCTTCCCAAAACACTTTTCAGACATTTCATGTTAAAAGTTTTACTTCAAGCCATTAATTTGAGTTTTCCCAAGCAATTCATGCCACAGTACCACACTATAACTTCTTTCCAGCACCCCTGCGACTCCCGTCATCATCATTGTAAGCGTCTTAAAACGTTGGAACACATACACACACGCACACACGTACAAACACAAACACACATACATACACACGTACACACACACACACACTCTTAGAAGTAACCATTTTTCGTCAGTGATAAGACGTTACCTGTTAGAACTAGCAGGTTTTCCATCACAGATAGAAAAAAATTCTTAGAAGTAACAATTTTATCGTTTGTGATAAGAAGTTTTCTGTCAGAAGTAGCAAATTTTCCCTAACAATAACAAATTTTCTCTTCAAAGTAATAACATTTTTCCTGAATTCTAACAAACATTTACTTAACACTATCAAATTTCTCTTAGAAGTAACTGGTGTTTTCTTAGCAGTAACAATAAAATAAAATTTCAAAATAGGGGTAAATTCCTTTTTAATAGACAGTGTATAGGTAGTGCAATAAGTTTTCTTATTTTTTTTCAATTCAGAGGGGAGTATTTCAAACAAATAAATGGTTTACCTACGGGGGCCCCTTTATCCCCTTTGTTAGCTAATATTTTTGTGGAGAGTATTGAAACAATTGCGTTAGATTCATATTTTTTTAAACATATTTTCTGGGGCCGGTATATGGATGACAATATTTCAGTATGGGATTATGGGGAGGAGGAATTAAAAGGATTTTTGGAACATCCTAATTCTTTGTGGGGGGGGGGGGGGTTTAAAGTATACTATTGAATTGGAAGAGAATTGGAAACTTCCTTTTCTTGATGTTCTTTTTAAAAAAAATCAAAATAGTCTGGATTATAAAATTTACAGAAAACCGACAAATAACAATAGAATTTTGTCTTATAGTTCCGGTCACGCTCGCCAAGTAAAAATTCGTTTGATCATTTCTTTAACTGACCGGATCTTTAGTATTTGTTCTCCAAAATTTTTTGAAGAGGAGTTGTCTTTTCTAAGAAAAATACTAATAAGTAACATGTATCAAGAGTGGTTAGTTAACCAGACTTTTTCAAAAGGAAGGAAAAAGTTTCTAGAGATTTCTAAGGAAGTCTTGGAGACAACTCGGGAGAAGGATGTTTTTGTTCCTTACCATATGTACCCGGGCTAAGTGAAAAACTTAAAAGAATTTTACAAAGCAATGGTCTAAGGGTAGCTTTAAAGAGTAATAATACTTTAGGTAGTTTTCTAAATTCTGGGAAGGATCTAATTTCATTGGGGCAACAAAGTGGGGTTTATCAGATCCCATGTACTTGCGGAAGCTCATATGTGGGACGTACTAACCAGAAACTGGAAATGAGATTATTACAACATAAAGATTCTATTTCTTCGGCTTTAAAGCAAGATTCTAAGTCTGAAGATTTTACTTCAGCCCTTTCAGAACATATTTTCAATTTTCCAGGGCATTTTATTTTGTTCGGGAATGTCTCTTTGATTTCTAGGGATCGGGGTTTAAAGCAAAATTTTCGTGAAACTCTTGAAATAAAGAAAATCTTATTCAAGAATATTGCTTTGAATCGGGATACAGGTGAATTTGGGCTGAACTCTATCTATGATAATTTATTAAAATCTGACAGAGTAAACTTCAATTTACCCAGTGTAGTTGACCTTGTCCAAATGTAATTTCATTGAGCGCTTATGAACCGAATCCAAGAAGGTCAAAGAGGCTAGTTCCCGCCTTTGCTTTGAAGAGAATTGGAGATTTAAACAATATGTAGTTTTATTTGATTTCATATATAAACTTTTGTTATAATTGTTTTAGTTTAGTTTTACTACTGATGAAAGTCAATGTATACGTGACCGAAATGTCTGGTATTATTTGTGAATTTTCTATACACTGTCTATTAAAAAGGATTTAATCCCTATTTTGAACTTTTATTTTATCGTCATGGAAAGGCAGTGTAGTCTTCGAAATTATCTATATAGCAGTAACAATTTTTTTCTAATAGCACCAAGTTTTTCGTCAAAGATAACAAGTTATCTGTTAGAAGTGGCAAATTTTCTGTCAAAGATATCAAATTGTTCCTAGAGGTAACAATTTTTTTGTTTATGATAACAAGTTTTCTCTCAGAAGTAGCAAGTTTTCCCTAATACTAACAAATTTACAAATTTTCTCTTCGAAGTAACAACTTTTTCCTGAATACTAACAAAGTTTTACTTATCGCTATGAAATTTCTCTTAGAAGTAACAGGTTTCTTATTAACAGTAAAAAAAAATTTGTAATAGCACCAAGTTTTCCGTCAAAGATAACACGTTTCTCTTCGAAGTAACATTTTTTCGTCAACTGATAACACTTTTTTCCGTTAGAAGCAGCAAGTTTTCTGTCAAAGATAAAAATTTTTCTTAGAAGTAACAATTTAATGTTTAATATAACAGGTTTTTCTTAAAACTAACAAATTTTCTCTTCGAGGTAACAATTTTTTCCCCTACATATATATATATATATATATATATATATATATATATATATATATATATATATATATATATATATATATATATATATATATATATATATATATATATATATATATATATATATATATATATATATATATATATATATATATATATATATATATATATATATATATATATATATATATATATATATATATATATATATATATATATATATATATATATATATATATATATATATATATATATATATATATATATATATATATATATATATATATATATATATATATATATATATATATATATATATATATATATATATATATATATATATATATATATATATATATATATATATATATATATATATATATATATATATATATATATATATAAAAAATATATATATGTAATGAGTAGGACAAAATATTGGGAATTGTCTGTTAGTCGTGTTGCTTAGAGCACGTTCCCCGTGGAAGAAAATTGACCTTGAAAATTGACCGCATTGTAAAGGTCTGTCAGGTGACATCAGAGGGCATGCCCCAGAAATCCAATACTGTTTTTGCTATGACTTTCCTGACGTCACAGGGCTGTCCTAGAAGTAATTATCCTCATAATACTCACGCTTAGGGGCGAATCTCCTGCATTTTAGTTGGAGGGGGGGGGGGCAAGAGGGTTCCATATCCAGGTAGTCAGGGGCATGGGATATATAAGTATCTTTTATCCACATTACTTGCGGGGCTACTGGCTCCACTTCTCCCCAAAAAAGACGCCCTTGTACACACTGTATTGGCAGGGTTGTACAAAATATAATGACAAGCAGTGTGAGCATCACAAATTTTCAATAACGTATCAAACTTAGGGAGATTAAATAAAAAAAGTGTGTTATAAAAAGTGAAATAAAAAGTGAAAATAAAGAGTGGCAATAAAATTCAAAATTGTATTCCCCGGATATCGGGCTCAAAAAGGGTCAAAAAACTCTTAGTTACGTTAGTTTCCCTATATCAAAGGCTGTCTATAGGATGAACATCAGAAAAGAAATCCTAAGACGTATACATGTTTTCAATGTGTAAGATCGAAAACATCCTTTCCCATTCAGCCCAAATTTTAAAGTAAAATATTTATTAAATGTTATTACAAAAAGAACGGCGGCACATTTTGGCTAAATTTTGCATATGAATTTAAAAGTTTTGCGTACGAATTTTACGAATTTTAAAGAGTTCAACATTTTAGTTATTTTTCAGAAAAGCAGCCAGAACTTTACAAAAATTCTTTACAAAGATGGCACAATGTATTATTTATTTATTTATTTCCCATACTCGAGCACTTCGTATCGAAGGATTTGTCGTAGAAACTTTGACAAGGGCTCATTCGATTGCAAATTGGAGTGGCTAGTGCCCATATTAATAGTCAAAAGCGAATGGATGGCAACTAGACCCCCCTCCATGCCACTCAAACCCCCAAACATAACCAAAATCAAAATTGTGAGATTTCCATTTTGTTCAGCGTAGCAGTTTTCCCAATAGAAAATGTATTTTTGACGAGGACACTCCCCCAAAACCCTCGGGTCAAGGGTTTTAAGTAAGCCCTGAGAGCATATAAGAACGATGTTGGCACTGTGTATTATTTATTATTTTTTCCTTTAGAGCAGGGCACTTCGTATCGAAGAATTTGTTGTAGAAACTTCGAAAAGGGCTCATTCAATTGGAAATTGGAGTGGCTTATGCCCTTTTTAATAGTCGAAAGTGATTGGAAGGCAACTAATACCCTTTCCACGCCCACCATTTCCCGAAACACACCTAATAAAAATTCTGAGATAGCCATTTTGTTCAGCGTAGTGGATTTCCAGATAGAAATTATGTTTTTGAGAAGGACACTCCCCCACAGCCTTCAGGGCAGGGTTATAAGTTATGAACTGAGGGCATATAAGGTTTTTATAGAAGGCGTTATCGTAGAAACTTCAAAAAAGGCTCATTCGATTGGAAATTCAAAGGTCTAGTGCCCTTTTTAGTATTCGAAAGTGACTGGACGGCAACTAACCCCCTCTCATGCCCACCTTTTCCCCAAACATATCCAGTCAAAATTTTGAGAAAGCCATTTTGTTCAACGTAGTTTGAAGATCTGTAAATTAGGTCTTTGAGGATGACCACCCCCTCACAGCCTTCAGGGCAAGGGTTGTAAGTTATGCCCTGGGGGCATATAAGGTTTTATAGAACACGTTGTCGTAGAAACTTTAAAAAGGGCTGATTCAATTGGAAATTGGAGTGGCTTGTGCCCTTTTTAATAGTCAAAAGTGATTGGAAGGCAACTAACACCCCTTCCACGCCCACCAGAAATTATGTTTTTGACCAGGACATTCCCCCACAGCCCTCAGGGCAAGGGTTTTAAGTTATGCCCTGGGGGCATATAAGGTGTTTATAGAACGCGTTGTCTTAGAAACTTCAAAAAGGGCTCATTAGATTGGAAATTGAAATGGCTAGTGCCCTTTTTAATAGTCGAAAGTGATTGGAAGGCAACTAACACCCCTTCCACGCCCACCATTTCCCCATATAGCGTTTACATGGAAATCTTTGTCTTAGAAACTTGAAAAAGGGCTCATTCAATTGGAAATTCAAAGGGCTAGTGCCCTCTTTAATAGTTGAAAGTGATTTGAGGGCCACTAACCCCCCTCTTTTCCCTTTTTTCCTCTTTTCACGCCCAGCTTTTCCCCAAAGACATCCAATCAAAATTTTTAGATAGCCATTTTATTCAAAGTATTTGAAAGTTTCGGAAATTAGGTCTTTTAGGATGACAAAACCCTCAGAGCCCTCAGTGCAAGGGTTGTAAGTTATGCCTTGGGGGCATATAAGTCTTATATAGGAAGTTGTTGTAAAAATTTCAAAAAGGGCTCATTTGTTTGGAAATTGAAAGTGCCCTTTTTAATAGTCAAATGTGATTGGAGAGTAATTGACCCCTCTCTCATCCCCACCTTTTCCCCAAACACATCCGATCAAAATTTTGAGATATCCATTTTGTTCAACGTAGTCGAAAGTTCTGGAAATTGGGTCTTTTAGGATGACTACCCCCTCAGAGCCCTCAGTGAAAGGGTTGTAAGTTATGCCCTGGGGGCATATAAGGCTTATATAGAAAGCTGTTGTAAAAATTTCAAAAAGGGCTCATTTGTTTTGAAATCGAAATTGCCCTTTTTAATAGTCGAAAGTGAGTGGAGAGTAATCGACCCCCCTCTCATCCCCACCTTTTCCCCAAACACGTCCAATCAAAATTTTTAGATAGCCATTGTGTTCAACATACTTCAAGGTTTTGGAAATTAGGTCTTTAAGGATGACAACCCCGTCCCCCTCCACAGCCCTCAGGGCGAGGGTTGTAAGTTATGCCCTGGGGGCATATAAGGCTTTTATTGAAGGCGTTGTTGTAGAAGCTTCAAAATGGTTCATTCAATTGGAAATTAAAAGGGATAGTGCCTTTTTTAATAGTTGAAAGTAATTGCAGAGCGACTAACGCCCCTCTCACACCCACCATTTTACCAAACACATCCAATCAAATTTTTGGTATGTCTATTTTGTTCAACGTAGTTGAAAGCTCTTGAAATTATGTCTCTTAGGATGATAACCTCCTCAGAGAGATCAGTGCAAAGGTTGTAAGTTAACTTCTGGGGGTATATAAAGTTTATATAGAAAGTTGTTTTAGACATTTCAAAAAGGGCTCACTTGATTGGAAATTGAAATTCCCCTTTTTAATAGGTGAAAGTGAATGGAGAATATTTAACCCCCCTCTCAAGCCCACCATTTCCCCAAAAACATTCAATCAAAGGTTAGAGATAGCCACTTTGTTCAACGTAGTTCAAAGTTCTGGAAATTATATATTTAAGGATGACAAACCCCCCAGAGCCCCAAGGACAAAAGTTGTAAGTTATGCCCTGGGGGCATATAAGGTTTTTATAGATAGAGTTGTCGTAAAACTTAAAAAGGGGCTAATTCAATTGGAAATTGAGAGGGCTAGTGCCCTTTTTAATAGTCGAAAATGATCGGAGGGTAACTAACCCTCCTCTCAAACCCACCGTTCCTCCAAACACATTCAGTCAAAATTTTCAGATAGCCATTTTTTTCAACCTAGTAGAAAGTTCTGGAAAATAGGTCTTTGAGAATGAGACCCCCCGCAGCCCTCTAAGCAAGGGTCGTAAGTTATGCCCTGGGGGCATATAAGATTTTTTTGAAAGTGTTGTCATAGAAACTTCAAAAGGGCTCATTTGATTGGAAATTGAAAGGGCTATTGCCATTTTTAATAGTTGAAAGTGATCGGAGAGCGACTAACGCCCCTCTCACGCCCACCATTTCCCCAGACACATCCAATCAAAATTTGAGATAGCCATTTTGTTTAACGTAGTTGAAAGTTCTGGAAATTATGTCTTTGAGGATGACAACTACCCTCACAGCCCTTAGGGTAAGGGTTGTAATTTATGCCATGTGGGCATATAAGGTGTTTATAGGAAGTGTTGTCGTAGAAACTTCGAAGACGACTCATTGATTAGAAATCGAAAGGCCTAGTGCCTTTTTTAGTAGTGGAAAGTGATTGGAAAGCTTGAAACTTTTACAGTAAATATCGATGTGGGTATACTGTATTATTTTTTTGTTGTTGTTTTTGTTTAGACCAAGGCACTTTGTATCGAAGGAGTTGTCGTAGGAGCTTCAAAAAGGGCTTATTCAATTGAAAATAGAAAGGCCTGATACCCTTTTTAATAGTCAAAACTGATTGGAGGGAAACTAATCCCCCTCCCACGACCACCCTCCCATTTGCATTTATGTTTAAAAACTAAATGTTGCCATAAGATTAAATCAAAAGTCACTGTGTTAATTCTAATTCCCAATAAGGCATCTCAGCAGTATCCTAAGAACGACTGAGGGTCTCATGTTCAAACTTTCGGGGCTACTTCTGCTCTTAAAATTTAACCAAATCAAAATAGTGTAAGTGTATCCATGCTATCAAAGAAAGTAAACAGATTATTTTGCGAGTGGTATCAAGTTTTCCATTTCAGGTCAACTAGAGGAGGTAGGCCTCCTTGGCAGCCAGCTTCTTGGCAGCCAGCCTAGAAGGTCTATTCGTAATAGCTTGAGTGGAGTTATTTACTGGTTTTTTAACATAATTGGTCAAATCATTTTTAATTAAATTTGTGTATAGGACATTAAGCGAATATTCTCCCAAATCTCTATTTAAAGAAATATTACTATTTATTTTGATTTTAATTTCAATTGCCTCTCGAACAACCTGTTTTATACCTATATCATTGCTAATAAGGCAAATTTCTTGAAAAAGCATTTTATGACTAGGGTTATCGTGTATATGAATTCTTAAAGCAGAATCAAAGGAAATATTTGTACTATTAGAATTTAAAGCTTTAGTTATGTCATCTTTGTGTTGTTATAGGCGGTTTTTCTAAATTTTGATGGGTTCTACCAACATAAAATGGCCACAGTCACATGGTACTTGATAAACCCCTCTTTGGCGAGTAACTGGGGTTATATCTTTACCAGAATTTAAGAAATTCATGATTTTAAAATTATTTGTAAATACGACATAAAAATTATTTTGTGGGCAAACTTTTTTAAAACTTGTAGTGACTTTTGGAATATATGGAAGGTAAATTATATTTAGGGCTTGACGGGAACTTCACATTGCAAAAGACCCTTAATATTAAAGGAGTGTCTTGCCAATCTTCGGCTAATTGTGTTGTTAATAAAGACAATAGGATAACCGTTTCCAAAAAGTATGTCTAATAAAATATAGTTCATCTGTGATGTAAAATTCAGAGCAAATGTTTAGGACACGGTCAACAAGAGATGGAACAACGCCTCTTTTAACTTGTGGGGGGTGACTGGATTTAAAATGTAGATATCTGTTATTTTGTGTGGGTTTTCTGTAAATTGTAAAATCCAGTTTATCAATGTTAGGAATAATTAAAACATCCAGAAACGGTAATTTATTTGTATTTTCAATTTCTAAGGTAAATTGTAAATTTCGGTCATATGTATTAAGGTGATCTAGAAAGCCCCTAAGTTTCATTTTCAAGTTCATTTTGAACTTGAAAATTTACAAGTTCATTTTCCCCATAATTCCAGAGCGATATTACATCATCCATGTAACGCCCCCAATAGACATGTTTTAATTGAATACTTATTACAAATTTTGACTAGGGACATTAAAACCTCACAATCTATTCCTGTTGTTGAATCTTCAATTAAATGATAGTTTTCGTCTATTTTATATTTTAATAACTGGTCAGATATTGCTACATCAATATTTGTGTACATAGAAACTGTGTCAAAACTACTTACTATTGTATTTTCTGAAATGCTTGCACTTTTAAGTTTTTCTACTAAATCTACCGAATTACATATGTACGATTTTTGGGAATAAAGTAAAGGTTTGAAGGCTGTACATAACCACTTTCCAATATTGGAAGCAGGGGCTTTCGTACATGCTACAATTGGCCTTAAGGGAATACCTTGCTTGTGTAATTTCGGTAAACCGTAAAACTTTGGGCAAAAGCTACCTCGGGGGAAAAATTTATAATACAATTGCGGGGTGATTTTGCCATTTTGTTTTAGATTCTTTAATTCGGTTATAATTTTATTCGCAAATTTATCAGTATGATCGTGAGTTATGGAAGTATATGTATTTGGGTCATTTAAGTGTGAATAAATTTTATTGTCGTAATCTAAGGCATCCATGACTACAAGTGAATTTCCCTTGTCTGCTTTTGTTATTATAATTGAAGGGTCTTTGCGAAGATTAGACAAAATTTTCATGTCGTGCGAAATTTCTGGGGTCAAATTAGTATGAGATGTAACTTTTTTTGGCTGCCGTAAAGTGTATTAATAAAACAAGACCTCACTTCCTCTGGGTTAGAAATGGATGTGTAGTGTTTGTGCAAAGAAGATTCTAAGGAGGAAACAATATCTGCCACAGTAACTTGTTTTCGTGAAAAAGAAAATTTTGGACCTTTTTCAAGAGTTTGGATTTCCTTAGGTTCAAGAGCTCTAGAGGAGATATTAACAATAGCGGGTCCAGGAGTAAACCTCGGGGTATAAACACGATGATTTATCGAAGATACATGCCTCAGACATTCCAATTTCTTATAAAGACGTTCTCTAGACAAACGAAAATCGTGACAAAATAAATTCCTTTCCAATCGTACAACCTGAGAATAATCACCGTGGACAGATTTTCACACAAAAATTTTTCAAGAGATTTTCTTTCTGAGGAAATAATATGTCGTTTTTGTTTTTTGTGCTTAATAATGTGGACTAGAGTTTTTAAATTTAATGTGTGCACGAATTTCGCGTCTTTCCGGGTATTTAAATGCAAATTATATCTTAAAGACTTAGGAATAATATGTTCATTTCTACAAGATTCTAAAAACTTTTGTTGATTGATAATATTAGCATGTTTTTTTGCCTAAACTAATAAAATAAAAGATATCATAAGTCAACTGCTCCCCGTATACAAAATAACAGATATCTACATTTTAAATCCAATCACCCCCCACAAGTTAAAAGAGGCGTTGTTACATCTCTTGTTGACCGTGCCATAAACATTCGCTCTGAATCTTACATCACAGATGAACTAAATTTTATTAGAGACATACTTTTTGGAAACGGTTATCCTATTGTCTTTATTAACAATACAATTAGCCGAAGATTGGCCCGACACTCCCGTAAAATTAAGGGTCTTTTGCAATGTGAAGTTCCCGTCAAGCCCTCAAATACAATTTACCTTCCATATATTCCAAAAGTCACTACAAGTTTAAAAAATGTTTGCACACAAAATAATTTTTATGTCGTATTTACAAATAATTTTAAAATCATGAATTTCTTAAATTCTGATAAAGATATAACCCCAGTTACTCGCCAAAGAGGGGTTTATCAAATACCATGTGACTGTGCCCATTTTTAATTTGGTAGAACCCATCAAAATTTAGAAAAACGCCTACACCAACACAAAGATGACATTTTTTTTTTCTAGCAAAGGTTTTTAGTGAGCATGGACTTCGTTTTCGCCCTGAAAAGTGTCAGTTTTTAATTCTTGGTCGTAAGGCTAATGATCTCGTTAATTCAGAAATTTCTGTCCTTATTTATGATAGTATTTTAAAACCTTTGGAATCTTTTTTATATCTTGGTGTACCTTATGGACCAACTTTAGCTCTATGCCGTGCTTCTATTTCTAAAGCAGTTAAAAGTAGAATAGCGTCTAGTTTCGGGGCAGTAATTTGTCTTCGCGATCTTCTTTCTCGGAAATCCGTGGCTCAGGTATATAATACAGTCGCTATGCCTCAAATTTTAGTTTTTTCATCGCTTCTCCCTTTTTTAGAATTAGTAATATTGCGCATGTAAAAACCACATTTTTTAATTTTGCTAAGTTCCTTTGCCGCTTTTCTAAATCTGAATCAAATACTTTTTTAATGAATGCATATAAAATAAAAAACCCTGTTGATGTTTTGGAGAAAAAGCAAAAGAAATTTGTATCCAAATTAAATGTTTTTTCTCATAATTTATATAGAGCTGCGCACGAAGCTTAATTTATTTTATTTGATTTAATTTTCGAATGAAGTGTTAATTTGTGAAGTGTTAATTTATTGTCTATTGAATGAAGTGTTAATTTGTGTGGTAATTTTGATTGAAGGCCTTTGCGTATTTGTTGTCATATAGTTTAAAATAATTTTATGGCCTGTTGATTAGCGGTTATTATTTTTATTTATTTTTTTTTTACTCTTCGTATTCGGAGGAAATAAAAAGTTTGAATTGAATTGAATAACTAAAGCTTAAAAATCCAATAGTAAAAATATTTCCTTTGATTCTGCTTTAAGCAGTCACATACATGATAACCCTAGTCATAAAATGCTTTTTGAAGAAACTTGCCTTATTAGCAATGATTTAGGCATAAAACAGGTTGTTCGAGAGGCAATTGAAATGAAAATCAAAATAAAAAGTAATACTTCTTTAAATAGAGATTTGGGAGAATATTCGCTTAATGCCCTATACACAAATTTAATTAAAAATGATTTAACTAATTATATTAAAAAACCAGTAAATAACTCCACTCAACCTGTTACAAATAGACCATCTAGGCTGGCTGCCAAGAAGGCGAGATTAGCTTTAAAAGCATGTCTGTAAGTATTTTAGTTCCATTTAAATGAATTGTTCTCTGTCCACTTCGTTTGGAGTACCAGTCCTGGTTGAATTTCCTTGAAGTAATGATATTAGGGCTGTTTTAAAACACTTTTTTTTTAAAAACCTTTCAGTTTTAGTGATTGAATTTTAATTAAAGCTTCTTTTATATTGTTTTTTATTCTCTTCGTTTGTTCTGCTGAGGACGGCCCTTGGATATTGGGTCGAAATATTCATTTAAAGTTGCGTTCCACTGTCTTGTATAAAAATTTCCCTGTTGTTCTACTTATTGTTTATGATGGAAAGGCAGTGTGGTCTTCGTCGCTATTTACGTCTAGCTTATGGGGAGCAGTTGACCTATGATATCTTTTATTTTATTATTTTAGGCAAAAAACATGGTAATATTATCAATCAACAAAAGTTTTTAGAATCTTGTAGAAATGAACATCTTATTCCTAAGTCTTTAAGATATAAATTGGATTTAAATACCCGGAAAGACGCGCAATTCGCGCACACATTACATTTAAAAACTCTAGTCCACATTATTAAGGAATTAAAACAAAAACGACATATTATTTCCTCAGAAAGAAAATCTCTTGAAATTTTTTTTGTGAAAATCTGTCCACGGTTGATTATTCTCAGGTTGTACGATTGGAAAGGAATTTATTTAGTCAAGATTTTCGTTTGTCTAGAGAACGTCTTTATAAGAAATTGGAATGTCTGAGGCATGAATCTTCGATAAATCATCGTGTTTGTACCCCGAGGTTTACTCCTGGACCCGCTATTGTTAATCTCTCCTCTAGAGCTCTTGAACCTAAGGAAATCCAAACTCTTGAAAAAGGTCCAAAATTTTCTTTTCCAACAAAACAAGTTCCTGTGGCAGATATTGTTTCCTCCTTAGAATTTTCTTTGCACAAACACTACACATCCATTTCTATGTACACAAATATTGATGTAGCAATATCTGAGCAGTTATTAAAAAATAAAATAGAAGAAAACTATCATTTAATTGAAGATTCAACAACAGGAATAGATTGTGAGGTTATAATGTCCCTAGTTAAAATTTTTAATAAGTATTCAATGTATTTTCAGTTCCATAATTCTTTTTATCAACAAAAAAATGGTCTCCCTATGGGTGCGCCGCTATCCGGGTTATTAGCGAACATTTATGTAGAACACCTTGAAAATTGGGCCTTAAATTCATATTTTTTAAAACATGTCTATTGGGGGTGTTATATGTATGATGTAATATCGCTCTGGAAATATGGGGGAAATGAACTTAGGGGCTTTCTAGATCGCCTTAATACATATGACCGAAATTTACAATTTACCTTAGAAATTGAAAACGCAAATAAATTACTGTTTCTGGATGGTTTAATTATTCGTAACATTGATAAACTGGATTTACAATTTACAGAAAACCCACACAAAATAACAGATATCTACATTTTAAATCCAATCACCCCCCACAAGTTAAAAGAGGCGTTGTTACATCTCTTGTTGTACCGTTCCCTAAACATTTGCTCTGAATCTTACATCACAGATGAACTAAATTTCATTAGAGACATACTTTTTGGAAACGGTTATCCTATTGTCTTTATTAACAATACAATTAGCCGAAGATTGGCCAGACACTCCCGTAAAATTAATGGTCTTTTGCAATGTGAAGTTCCCGTCAAGCCCTCAAATACAATTTACCTTCCATATATTCCAAAAGTAACTACAAATTTAAAAACAGTTTGCACACAAATTAATTGTTATGTAGTATTTACAAATAACTTTAAAATCATGAACTTCCTAAACTCTGGTAAATATATAACCCCAGTTACTCGTCAAAGAGGGGTTTATCAAATACCATGTGACTGTGGCCATTTTTATGTTGGTAGAACCCATCAAAATTTAGAAAAACGCCTACAACAACACAAAGATGACATAACTAAAGCTTTAAGTTCTAATAGTACAAATATTTCCTTTGATTCTGCTTTAAGCAGTCACATATATGATAACCCTAGTCATAAAATGCTTTTTGAAGAAACTTGCCTTATTAGCAAAGATTTAGGCATAAAACAGGTTGACAGTTACTTTCCCCCCGAAAAGAGACCAAGATGGAACAATACCACATCGATGCAAGCTGCACGGCCTTCCATCATCAGATATGCTAGCTCCATTACAAGTTCTCTGGACCAGCCAGGACCCTCTCATACCAGTGTCAGCTCTGCACAAACCTCTATGCAACCTGGCAGAAAATTCAAGAGGGAATGGATGGCTTCTCATAATAAATCAGTCTTGTCTACTTAAGATTGTGAGGGCACCCCCCTTCATGCTTTGCCAGGGGCTTCTGGCGTACAAGTAAACTCTGAATTTGGAAATGTAGGTATTTTATATCTACCTTATACCTGATTATTTAGTTTAAAAAATGCTAGGAGGAATTGAGTTTTGTGGGTGGGGTGAAATTGGCACTTATTCAATATCCTGGTAAACATAGGACTAGAAATGCTTCAGCATAGATAGGGGTATTGCGTCTTTCTGAACTTCCTGGGGAGGGGAATGGAGGCAAGTATTTAGTTTAAAAAATAATAGGAGGAATTGAGTTTTGTGGGAGGTGTGAAAAAATGGTACTTATTCAATATCCTGGTAAACATACGACTAAAAAATGCTTCAGCATAAATATGGATATTGCGTCTTTCTGAAGTTTCTGGGGAGGGGGAATGGAGGTAAGTATTTAGTTTAAATAATGCTAGGAGGAATTGAGTTTTGAGGGTGGGCTGGAAAAATGAATATTTTATTTAACTTTATAAAATAATGGTTATTTCACATAGAAAATAAACCTTTCTTCTATAGATTAGCGAAATAGCAGTGCCATCTTCATTGGGTCATGAAACATCATCTTTTAGTGGACCTGAACCAATTCTAGCACCGACAATGGAGTTTAGAGATGAACCTATATTAGTTCTAGACAATATGGAATGGCATAGGAGTTTTCTAAATGATTGTTTTGGGGACATGGCTAGCCTAGACGATTTAACTTGTGACATTGACATGATGGAGGACCCGGAATGGACAGATAGATTTATGCGAGAGCATTTAGATGATGTTAATAGTGCATCTGAACCGGGTCCTCATAAAGAAATTACGTCACAGGACAATACAGGCTGGCTTGATCAGCTCTCCCCAAACACATTGGAACACATACTAACAGGCTTGCAGGACTTCATGCCATCTCCATCCATTGTAATTGAACAAACGGGGGGTGGTGCTATTGACAATTCTATGTCACCCCCCACCTTTCCGGTTAATGTTACAGCCACTAGTAGTAGTAGTAGTAATGATATAGCAACATCACAAGCGTCCTCATGTTCAGATTTTTTTCTGTCAAGCTCTGGCTTGCATCATGAAAAGATCTAAAGCGCCAAATTCGGTGACCCCTTTAATTCTCTAGTGTTAGAGAAGATCACAAGATACCCCCTGGATATTACATTGTTATATAATAATAAGATTCGAGCAAATCTTGAACCACAAATGGTGATGTGGGGGGTGGGGGTCATTTTAAAAGCGTCAATAGCACTAAAAATGTTTTTTGTAAATGAAAATGCGTGCGAGCTGTATTCGAAATACTTGCACACAGAAATGTTGGAAATTCTCCCGCATTTATCAAATTATGGGGAGGTTTTTCTAAATTGGGCTAATAGCATTCAAAGTAAGTGGGAAAATTATAACGAGGGGGGTAGTGGGTCAGTGGTTTTATTTATTGAAAGTTTAAATGTTAATATTTGTAGATTTAAAAAGGATTTTATTTTAAGAGGGGGAGTGGGCCGAAGGGTATTGAATTAAAATATCATTCAGATTTAGAGGGGTGTCAGGGGATACAACGAATCTGTTTCGATACGAGGCTACAGTGTTTCAAATATGCATTTTTAATTGCTGCATACAGACCCCTTCAAAAAGATGCATCTAAGAAAAAGTTGGATGAAATTGGCAGTTAATGGTAGGGAGGGTTCAAAGTTCCCAACAATAGATTTTAATTTTTTAAATGGTCAATTTTCCGTGAAACTAAAAGTAATAGATATTTTCGAGCGGGCTAATGCACATTTAAATATTGGTGTCACGGTATTACGGTATGAAACAGAATTTGAGGAGGGTCACCGTTCCGATAAGAAGGGTGTATTATTTCCAGTGAGGGCTCCTTCAATTGAATCAGTGGAACATTGGGTGTGGCTTCTATAAACTCTACCCACAGACCCCGATTCAATTGGTCATTTCAATCCAACTACCGATATTAGTAGGGTTTTATGTGAGGGTAAAATATGTGGGGGTGTACGTTATTAGTGTCCAACATGCCTCTTAAGATTTTGGACTGATTTAAAGTTAAAGCATCACATGAAACACTGTAAACGTCTTGGATACCAGGCTGTGGAGACGGTAAGCGGAGTTAGAGCGATCTTACGTTTTAAAAAATTTCAAAACACGCTCCTACAGAGCAATAAGATCGCTTTAGACTGCGAAGCGAAACTCACAGACGTGTACGATTCATCAAATTCAAATCGTGTTAAAATACATGAAGCCAAAGGGGTCTCTTACGCTCACGCGCAACAAGATTCGAATAATACAATGAGAGTACTAGATCTAATGTAGAAGCTTAGTTACTCTGAAGAATGCATACAGTTGGCGTCAGTCTAATCAAAACAGCAAACGTTGCAATTTCACGCCTTCGTTATACAAACTATCTGATCCTGTCACAGATTTTAGATTGACCATTAAAAATCGTAAATTGTGTTGGGTTTGCAAGGGGGAATTCGATGATTGTGCTGGGAATGGTGGGAGAAGGAAGGTGATCGACCATGATCATTTGTGGCAGGAAATTACATCGGAGGGAGTAACTTTAGGGGGGTAGCACATCAGTCGTGCAATTTAAACGTTAGACAGTAATATCCTCAAACAGCGCTTCCCCGATGATGAAATTTATGATTTATTAACGTTTAGGGGTATATATCCATATGATTATTACAGCTCTGGCTCAAGGCTAGATGAGGTGTCATTACCGCCCATTGAAGCTTTTTACAATTCTCTTACTGAGAGTGAGTGCACTGCTAGCGACTACGAATTTGCCAATAGGGTTTGGGTAAAGGTCGGATGTAAAACATGGTTGGACTATTGTAAACTATACTTGACCAGTGACGTACTCACTCTTCTTGACATTGTGTGCAAAAATACAGATAAAATCTATGGTGATTTTTGGTTGGATTTAGGTTATTATTTTTCCACTCCTCTTCTGGTGATGGACTTGATACTTAAAATCAGCAAAGAAGAAATAGGTCTGATCACCGTTGTGGATCAGCATCTGTTTGTAGAGAGATCAATGTGGGGTGGGTATGTTTTTCAGGGGGATCGTATCATGAAAACTGATCCAACCGGACAGCACACCGACGAAAAGTCGGACGCAGTTTTTTTGGATATGAATTCTCTTTACCCATCGGCAATGTCTAACTACTGTTTGCTGGGTGGCAATTATAAATGGCTCGAAAATCCGTGTGCTTCGAATTTCCCCGACATTGCTAGCGCTGAGGAGAATGGGGCAGAGGGATGGTTTTTTGAAATTGACCGTGAAATACCCATGGAAATCCATGACTCGGTAAAAGACTTTGTTTTTCCGTGCATAAATAGACCGGTGGGTAGGGACGCCTTGAGCCCCTACAATTTATCTTTAGTAGAGGATTGGAGTATGCACTAGGTATCTTCAGAACAAAAACTAATTGCCGACCTCAACCCGAAACAGAATATCGTTGTTCATCACGTGCTATTGAAATGGATGGTATTCAATGGTTTCAATATCGCAAAGATTCATAGAGCCCTCCAATTTGATCAAAAGCCTTACATGGAAACTTTTATTGACACCTTTGTCAGTGAGTGTTCACAAGCGAAAAAGAAAGTTGAAAAAGAAGTCTATAAACTCATTTTGAACTCAGCTTTCGGTAAAAGGTGCGAGAGCGTACGAAACAGAAGTCGATGTGACATTGTAACCAATCCCAAAGATTGTGCTCGAATCATTGTGGACCCAAACTTCACATCTTTCACAATAATAGACTCTGATAAGGTGCTCCTACACCGCAAGAAAAGAAACATTGTTTTAAATAAAAATATTGCAGGCGGAAGTGCAATAACTGAAATATCTAAGGAACTCAAGTTGTCATTTTATTATAATGTATGCAAGGTACAGTGGCCGATTGAGGGACAAGTTCAAGTGAATTACGGGGACACTGATTCACTCCTGTTAAAAGTCAAAACTGAAAATCTATTGAATGATTTGGAAAATGGTGAGTACATTAGCTCACGAATGGACTACACTAATTGGGATGAATCCCGCTACCCAGAGCTAGTGAAACGCCAGGCCCCAAATCAATTGTTAATGCTAAAATCTGAAACGGGTAGCGATCTGATATCCAATGGTGTGTTTCCTGGACCGAAGGTATACTGTGAGGAAACGCACAGCAAGGATATCAAAAAAATTTGCATGGGGGTACCTACACATTTTGTAAAAAATAATTTCGACATGAGTGTGTACAGAAACTGTGTGGAACGTAGTTTAGTCCCAAGAGCGAAAATCATGGCGATTCGCTCTTTACAATTTAAAAACTACACAGTTACAGTTGAGAAAAAGGCCATGTTAGCCATATCGGACAAAGTTCATGTAATTGTGGATGGTGTTGAGATACAAACACACGGTCATTATTTAATTTCAGACCGAGTTGAATGTATAGAGTACAGAAAACAACTCGGTCTAGAAAAATTAACTTAAATTCATTTAAGAAAAGTACAAATTGGGTGGGAGGGGTTTTTTGGGTAATTGAGTGTTTTTAAATCTTTTTTCCTATATCACAAACAATTTTCAATGTGTGTGTGTGTGTGTGTGTGTGCAAGGTAGATCAATTTCCAGTATATAATGCCAGCCCGGCCCGAACCCGCCGCAGCGAGCTCCCCCCTTCCCGGCCCCGCGGCGCTCCCCGCGGCGCTTCCCGGCCCGCCGCAGCGGGCCCAACTTCCCGGCCGCCACGGCGTCCGCCCCCCAGGGGGGGGGCCATTTAAAATGCTCTAAATAAAAGTGTTATTATTTCAAGTGCATTATTCTAATAAATGTTGTATTTTTTATAAATAAAATAGAAAAGAAAAAAAAGTGTATTTGTTAAAGTTTTTTTTCTAGTGCCTATGTAAATGTTGTATTTTTTATTATAAATAAAAAAAGTGTATTTTTTCATGTTTAATGTGATTTTTTCAATGTAGTATTTTTTAAGTGTTGTTATTTTTCTATGCATATAATAACAGAAAATATGATTCTTTATTCGTCTTCTTCTCACTATTATTCTTGAACGGACTAGTAATAGGGAAATTATTTAGTCATTGGACAGCTATAGTCTACAGTAAGTTGTGTAGGTGAACTTTTGAAGGGAACATGTATCAATTTGAAACACCATTCAGATCGTTTCTGTGCGGTCCATCAATGTCAGGCAAAACAACACTCTTAACTAAAATAATTAAAAATTACGATAAAATGGTTGTGGAACAGCCGAAAAAAATCTACTATTGTTACAGTATTTAGCAGGAGTCATACGATAAAATAAAAGCAATTGGCACGACGGGATTGGTACAGATACAATTCATACAGGGACTTGATGTTTTCACCCTTATTGAACCAAACTCTTGGCTGATTATTGACGATCTGGCTGAATCTATTGAACAATGGTCCCAGGAAATGCTACAACTGTTCTCTGTTCGCTCTCATCATGAATAGATTTCTGTTACTCTGGTTCTACACATTCTCTTTCATCAGAGCAAATGTATGCGAACACTTAAATTGAACTGCACCTACTATATCATCTACAGAGTTGTTCGTGATTCTAGCTCGCTAATAACTCTCAATAAACAGATATACCCCGGTGCCCCTAAATTTCTGCTCTCAGCATACAATCAGGCAACTAATAAACCCTAAGGCTATATCCTATTGGATCTTAATCAAAATACACCCGAGGATCTGCGTGTAGTCACAGATATTTTTGACAATGAAATTACAGTATATATCCCCTTGAACACTAAAAGAACCTATTAGTTGTTATCATGACTCTGAAGAAACTACATGAAAATAGGCATTTATTTTTAGTTCTAAGCACTTAAAAACCCTCGCTTAGGAAAGCCATACTCAAACATGGTATTGACAGTGATTTCATTATTCTAATATCTGAACTTTGTTTAAATTTGACCGAGGGTAGTTTTTAACTGCCAGAAGTAGTTAAGCAACAGGAAAAGAAAAATCTTTAATTTGTACTTACATGGGCATCAAAAAAGAAAGGAAATATTTTTAAAAGTAAACGACTTCTTCAGGCGGGCGGTAGCTTTTTCACAATTTTACTACCCATAATTGCAGTACTTGTAAAGATTTTTCTCTAGAGAATGGAAAAACCCTATATATAGACTCCAATAAAACTCCCTTTTTCAGCCGTGGAACACTTTGAGAATAATATCATTAAATCCCTTGACAATGATAATATTGAACATGATAAAAAACTGCTTATACTTTACGATGCACTTTGGGGTGGGTG
This sequence comes from Artemia sp. Qi Xiang Cuo, assembly GCF_049724085.1. Taxonomy (NCBI): domain Eukaryota; kingdom Metazoa; phylum Arthropoda; class Branchiopoda; order Anostraca; family Artemiidae; genus Artemia; species Artemia sp. Qi Xiang Cuo. Next base: position 32,725,514 of record NC_142811.1, read on the forward strand.
CAGGTATAAGCCCTATCGCGTAACGATAGGTGTTATTGATCACAAAAAGAACCGTCTCCTCGGGCGGCTTCTGCTGGAACACAATTAAAGAAGGAGGAATTGGATTCGGTTGTATTGAAAATTTAAAATCTAATGCCCCACTCATATCGTGAACGAAGTAAACGACTCCTAACTTATCTCATGGAAAGTGGTCAAGATCATATTCAAGTTGATGGCAATGGGAAAGGGATTATAATTCAGGGCAAGAGCTATAATCTACTTGATTTAATCTATGATATGGTTACAAATCGTAAAGGACTATTATCATTTGACGCTCATCTATACAACTTTCTAAATACATTAAACTTCCCCAAAAGTCTTATTAGCAATAGAAAAATTCTAAAAAAATTAAATAAACATGCACAATCATCATCATCAACAACACCATTGAAATATGAAGAGGAAGAGGAAGAAGATTTTTAAATCCATATTGGAAAATACTATCACACCTAGTGGAAACATGACAATGGTGGCGAGGAAAAGCGAAAACGTATCATGTCACCATTATCCCCATCACCAACCACAACTAGTATACAAAAGGGTAGCGGACGTTACACTACGTGTTTACGTTCAAAATTTTTGAAGTTCTGAGAGGTGTTTATGAAAATATTGGTGAAGCGGGGAGTTTAAGTTCCCCCACCACTCTTTCCAAAGTCACTGTCGTTCACGCTAAAAGTGTACAAGACTATCTACATAATTAATAAAGTTATATACTGCATAGAAATCATAGACTTCTTGATTATCATTATTTAAAAAACAAAAACTTTTTCTAACTTTATACGATTCAAGCAGACCTCCTGACTCTTAATGAGATTCAAAGACGTCACAATACACCGTACAAGTATATTCTACTTACAATCAGTGTTTATAGTCGTTATGCATATGCAATTCCATTTGATCAAAGAGAGGGGTTGAAGTTGCTCAGGCTATAGAAAGTATTCTCGAACAGGATTCGTATAAAAAAATTCAAACGGATCGTGGTAGTGAATTTGTTAACCCCCATGTTGCAAAAGTACTAGTGAAATATAGTACACTGCTCTATCATAGTCATAGTCCTATTAAGGCTGCATTGGCCAAACGATTGATAAGAACTATTCGGCTTTTAATTTCAAGATATTGTACATTGAAAAATACACCGGCTTTTATTCATCATTTAGATAAAATCATGTTGATTTATAATCAACGACCTCATCGATCATTGTCCAACTCAACCCCAACGAAAGTTCATCCGTCTGAACAAGATATAATCGTGACTTTTCATCTACAGTAGTCAAATTAAACGATTTTGAAGATGTCTCATAAATTCAAAGCTGGTGATACTGAGCAAACTCCTGGGACTAATAAAACCATTCTACAGGGGACTCACGTATGATCCACATAAGTGTTGGAGTTGGCAGAAAACATATACACTAAACCCATAACTTATCGTTTGCGCGATACCACATATGAGGTGGGTCTTGGTGGCTTTTATGAATATGCCTTACAAAAGGTTAAAAAAAATAGTAAAATCTATAAGATTGAAAATACGTCAAACACACGTCCTCGCAAGGGTAAGAAACAGGTATTTGGTCGGTGGTTAGTATGCAATTGTGAGTTCGATTCTCGTATCGGTGTTGAAGATATTGAAAATGCCCAATGATTACTATGCAATATTTATGTCCAACGTTTCTGATCCTCTCTACAACGACTTGAATAAGACAAGTGATTTTTGGACAAAACTCTCCCCCGAAATTAAATTTGACGGTGCGTATGAAGTGGCTCTTGTCGACTGTATTCTCAGAAATACCTATGACATCCTGAGAAAGGATCGTGTTTATGATATAAAAGTTATACCATTCAATTGGTCACTCTTTGTTGATTATGAATGGGTTGAAGCACTTAAATATAGCAAATATCCACATGTTAAATTGGTATATATTGAATACGATAATATGATAGATTTGTGTCGTACAATCAATAGAAAAATCTCATATCGTAGGAATGGTACATTCTATTTTAATTATTCATTGGAACACGATAGGATTTACATTACCTCACCTGTTGACACCGAAATAATTATTCTCAATGATAATCTGAGAGACGTTCTTGGATTTAAACAGAATATGATCAATGGGGAAAATGCTGGGACCGTTTACGGGATGGATCAAGTTATTTTTGCTGATTATCCACCCGGTTTCGCCTCGGACTCTTGCATATTTCTCTATGCATCCTTTGTGGAAACATCGAGAGTTGGTAATTCAAATGTCCCCCTCCTACGTGTTCTTGAACGAAAAACAAATCATGAACTTGTTAATCACTATAATATAAAGCATCTTCAGTATATTCCAGTAAACACTTCGAATTTGTAACTTTCCCAGTTAGTACTAAGATATGAATTGTGTAATCCTCAAGCAATAACAAAAGCCATGGCAGTAATTACATGTCATTTTTGACCCATTGTCGGTGACACAATCTCCTAAAATGAACAATAGAAGAATTCAATTCGTCTGTCCCGATATCGATTGCTATGTTGGTGCTCTGAGTCCACGTCAAATAGGCAATGGATTGGATTACTACAAGGGGCGTACTACAATGTCTGGCTATGGTCTTGGTAGCTGGTTTGCTAGGCTATTTCGTTCTGCACTACCCCTTACCAGAAAATATCTTGTACCTGCTGCATCAAATTTTGCTGCCTCAACACTACAGGACTGGGGGTCGGGTAAGAATTTCAAGGAGAGTGTTAAGGAAAATATTAGATCTCCAGCAAGAGCCATTGGTGAGCAATGAAAATCTCGACAAAATGGGGAGGGATTGAAAAGGATGCATGCACGTCATTTGCTCATCAGTCTCCACCCAGGTGGGAAGCGAAGGACATCAACAAGGACTTTGAGGAATAAAACAAGGAAGACCAATAAGCAGAAGAAGAAAAAGAAAAAGAGTGTTAGATCGAAGAAGGATTTCTTCTCTCAAGATGACTTATCTCCCCCACAAGGAATCATATCCATCAATCAGTTCTTCATTGAATCTATTCAATGCTGAAAATGTTGGTGTCAGTGTCAAGTATGGCTACTATGAACAATTTCAACTCCAAGCACCCCTTTCGGAAAATAGACACTTTCACATATTTTCTAATGAAGGCTATTTCCCTGATTTGTCATCAATATTTATTGATTTTAATTTTGCGATGAAGAAAAAGCCAGATAATGCCACTCTAACTGTTGCCAATGGTCTCTCCTCCGACAACTGTATTCTACACAATCTGTTCAAGCAAATTAATGTTTTTATTAATGGAACATTGGTGAGCACTAGCAATAATTTATCCAACTATGCAAGCTACATACACTTTATGATGATGACACCAAAGGCATACAAGGAGTTGAGAAGACAATCATTGGGTTATGAATATCGATCAGGTGTTGATACTGACCGTGAGTTGACTACTGCAGTGACCCAGGAGTATCATCTGGTTGGAAAATTAAACCTTGAGATATTCAATATATCCCAATGGCTACCCCCAATGTCAAGATTGACATAAAGTTTCAACTGGCCCCATCGAATTTCATTTTGAGAAAAACACTTCCTGCAGCACCCGATGCAAACGTCATTATCACATCGGCAATTCTCCATGTTCAAAAACAGCAGGTTATGAGCTCTGTTGCTTTGGCAGTAGAGAAGCTGAGAGCCAATGGTAACAACATTAAAATTCGAGCCCCCATACAATCATTAATCAACGTCACATTGCTACCGCTTCTCGTACCTATACAGATTCATCATTTATCAATGGAGAAATCTCAACAAACTTGGCTTTAGCCTTTGTAAAGAGTGGTAGTGCTACTGGATCCTGGACTGAATCCCCACATGATTTTAATTTTTTCGGTATATCTAGTCTCGTGTGTAGAGTGAATGGTATTTAACTGTACATTCTATCACTTGACAAATAATCCTATAGAACTCTGTACGAGTTGATCATGCAATCCCTAGATCATGACTCTCAATTATTTGTAAATGGAATAACCGATTCAATGTTTTCAAAAAATCATGGGGTTATTGTTTTGGACTTGTCGGGGACTCAGAATATGAGCATAGTACGAACAGGGAATGTACCTTTAGAGTGTAAATTTCCCAATGCTTTGGCGGAGAGTATCAGGTGAATGCCACTGGATCAATTTGAAACCTATTGAGAAATCACACCCGACAGCACTGTTCTACTAGACTTAGCACAATGAACACAAACCAAATCATCAACGTATTTAATATGGCTCTATACATGTCTCAGTACAAGTCCTATTGTATACCATCGGACTTCATTGAAAAAATTCCAAGTGTTAACAATACCCTAATAGTTTTTAATAGCAGTCCATCGACTTAGAAGACCGGACATTGGCTATGCATCCTTCAAACAGCGAAGGATATTGAAATTTTTGATCCTCTTGGCCTATCATATAAATTCTACACACCATACATCAGCAACTTTACTGAAAGCAGTGGGAAAACTATTATTCAAAATCAACGAAGAGTACAGGATTTAACGACTAAGACATGTGGCTTTTATGCCCTACTCTTTTTCATGTTCAGATGTCGTGGCTATACCTACAGGCAGTTTCTCGACATCTACGTTGACTTACCTCAATTGAACGACTTTCTAGTGGAAAATATACTTACAAGCGTATTTAATATTTATTATAGTTCCCTGCGAATAAAATGTTCTAAAAATGTATTTTAAAATTTTTATTAATAAATGAAAAAAATGTATATACATGATAAAAAACGACTTTTCTACTCTTTAGATTTCATCTTCTACTAGGTATAGGTAGTTGTCGACAACAAATAATGCAGGTAGATTATCCGAATTCACAGTGTACTGATCCTGATGTACTGCAATGTCAGGGTCACATTTTCTATAGTAGAGTGTAATTTCACTCTTGTCATATCTCTTTGTATAGTCAATGATACTATTCTCATTCATTCTATAGAATTCACATGTCTCAATTTGCTTATTTGAAGCAATTCTACAAACAGTGTCCTCAAGTGTCGAATCACACTCCGTCACAGCCAAATAAAAATCAGTGGGCTTATAATCGTAACACCCATTGTCTTGAAAACGATGACGTAGAAACCATATTCTTTTGTTGTTCCAACAGTTGAATCGCTGACCCGGCTCCTCCTCCCAGAACAATCTAAAACCACGAAGATACCAATCTCGTAGCAATAAACTAAAATCACGGTTAGGATTCTTTCCAATCATACCGGGATATGTATTCTCCCCCTGATTACATTTATCATAGTGGCAATTGGAGCATAGGTGCCCTCTAGGATGAGAGTCACACACCTCTTCAAGACAGGAATTACAACCTTTAATTTGCATAGCATAGCATTTATTTAATTTGCACTGGTTGCATAGTACACACTTGCCATCATATTCGTTAATCATTTTACAGTTCTTACGCGATAAAACGCTGCCCGATGAGTGCCTGATGGGTAGGCATATACGGTATATTTTGTCATGTGAAGTCACGCTTACCATTACCCATGCACTAAGCTAGCAACAACAAAAAATTGTCTGAGATAGAGAGAGAGAGAGGAGTAAATCATCCTTGAACGCCATCTTTCTCATGAAAAAAGTCCTAAATTTCTAAACTAATGTTTAAAAGCATATCCACAATATCATTTTGCCGTGTCGTGATCAATATATCAATAAATTATGTAAATGCTTTTGGACCACGACGTAAAAGCTTCATACAATAGTCTAATGATGGAGAATCACTTTTCATTATATTGACAAGCATTTCCTGAGAAAAAATTTTCTTTTGCATATACAGCTCTAGAAAATTGTTATGTAGAATAAAACGTCAGCCCCTATGAAATAGATTCCCCGTGATTTGTTCTTTCTCAAATCTCTCCAGTTCTGATAGTTCTAACACTATCGATACCAGCTTCAGACTAACCGGAATTTTGTCTTAATTAAGAAAATATACGCTATTCTACTATAGAAAGAAAAATACCTTTGATTTAGAAACAATTTTATTGAGCATAATTACAACAATAATATTCAATGATGCATTTTGTTCTCATCAATATATTTCACTAGCACATCTAATGCTGCCCGAAGTCTATTTATATACACAATATTCAGTTTCGCAGCAAAACAAAATTGCTCCTCCATTTTAAATTTGCTTAATGATATCACGTATCTCGCATGCATATCGTCCCATTCAAGGCATAGTCTAAAACCTCCGGTTATTTCCACAGCCACATTTGGTACTCGTATATCGTTGCTGCTGCTGCCGGCTCCATCATTAATCTCCAATAATGTAAATGCACCACTCATTTTCTCTACTAACATCCTCTCAAATAAACTATTCTCTCTGAATTCAATTCTCTTACTAATATGAATTGTAATGAAAACCATTCCTTTTATTTGAATCCAATCACCAATCAAGTTATCGTATATTGAGCAACCTCCGCTGTCTCTGATTGGCACATAAAAAACGGATGTTGCCTCAAAAACCAGTCCGGTTGTCTTATACAAACTTGACTATAGTTTCAAAACATGCTTGGCCACTTTGTAGGTAAAGGATTGGTCGCTTTTTACAATGTGTACGTCAAACGACACTGCATATTCTTGTGCATGCTATAGATAAGACAAATTATGCAAGCACGGTTCAAAAGTACCGTTCAAAAGTACTGTTCAAATATATAGATAGATTACTACTTGTATAACTTAAACTATTAAAAAGCTTAAACATCAATGTTTATTATAATGCTTTTACTTTTATAACTTTAATAAATCAAATATATTAAAATTTTGATTACTAAATATCACTATATGTATATTAAACTTACAATGCACATTCATTTGTATTTTTTAGTAAAGTGCAAATTATGTTCTGGCCTTGGGAAGGCATAGGGGTTTTGAGCCCAACTTATGTTAATTTCTGCTTGTTTTGAGTTTGACTTGGTTATTTATTGTAATTTCTGTTCGTTTTGGGTTACAATTGTTTATTGATGCTGATTTGTGGTAGTTTCACGCTTGGTAGATTTTTTGATTTTATTTTTGCTCAATTTTTGTTTAATGGAGTTCTTTACTTTTCTTTGAAAAACTTATTTTGGGGAGAAAGTTTTTATAATTAATTTCTGTTCGTTTTATATTTACATAGTCTTTTTAGGGAAAAAGAAAATAATGCTTTAAATCTTTTCTTTTTTTAAGACTTTATAGTTTGGCCTGCTATTTGTATGCTGGAGAAAAATTTTCTGCATTTTTTAATAGCATACACCCTCTTAAAAATCTGGACACAAATAATACTGTTTAATTTAGTTTCATACCTCCTCTAGTTGACCTGAAATTGAAAACTTGATACCATTCACAAAAAAATCTGTTTTCTTTCTTTGATAGCTTGGATACACTTAAGCTATTTTGATTTGGTTAAATTTTAAGAGCAGAAGTAGCCCCAAAAGTTTGAACATAATACCCTCAGTCGTTCTTAGGATACTGCTGAGATGCCTTATTGGGAATTAGAATTAACACAGTGAATTTTGATTTAATCTTATGGCAACATTTAGTTTTTAAACATAAAGGCAAATGGTGGTCGTGGGAGGGGGATTAGTTTCCCTCCAATCACTTTTGACTATTAAAAGGGAATCAGCCCTTTCTATTTTCAATCGAATGAGCCGTTTTCGAAGTTCCTACGACAACTCCTTCGATACAAAGTGCCCTGATCTAAACAACAACAACAACAACAAAATAATACAGTATACCCACATCGATATTTACTATAAAAATGTCAAGCCTTCAAATCAATTTCGACTACTAAAAAGAGAACTAGGCCTATCAATTTTTAAGCGAATGAACCCTTTTTGAGTTTCTAAGACAAATCTTTGTAAACACCTTTTGTGCCCCCAGGGCATAAATTACAACCCTTACCCTCAAGGCTGTGAGGGTGGCTGTCATCCTCTAAGACCTAATTTCCAGAACTTTCAACTACGTTAAACAAAATGGCTATCTCAAATTTTTATTGGATGTGTTTGGGGAAATGGGGGCGTGAGAGGGGCGGTAGTGGCTCTCCAATCATTTTCAACTATTAAAAATGGCACAAGCCCTTTTAATTTCCAATCAAATGAGCCCTTTTGAAGTTTCTACGACAACACTTTCAATAAAAATCTTATATGCCCCCAGGGCATAACTTACAACCCTTGCCCTGAGGGCTGCGGGGGATGTCATTCTCAAAGACCTAATTTCCAGAACTTTCTACTACGTTGAACAAAATGGCTATCTGAAAATTTTGACTGGATGTGTTTGGAGGGACGGTGGGTGTGAGAGGAGGGTTAGTTACCCTCCAATCATTTTCGACTATTAAAAAGGGCACTAGCCCTCTCAATTTCCAATTGAATGAGCCCCTTTTTAAGTTTGACGACAAATCTATCTATAAAAACCTTATATACCCCCAGGGCATAACTTACAACCTTTGCCCTTGGGGCTCTTGGGGGTTTGTCATCCTTAAATACATAATTTCCAGAAGTTTGAACTACGTTGAACAAAATGGCTATCTCTAAACTTTGATTGAATGTTTTGTGGGAAATGGTGGGCGTGAGAGGGGGGTTAATTATTCTCCATTCACTTTCGACTATTAAAAAGGGGAATTTCAATTTCCAATCAAGTGAGCCCTTTTTGATATTTCTACAACAACTTTCTATATAAACTTTATATACCCTCAGGACTTAACTTACAACCCTTGCACTGATCACTCTGAGGGGGTTATCATCCTAAGAGACATAATTTCAAGAGCTTTCAACTACGTTGAACAAAATATATATCTCAAAAATTTGATTGGATGTGTTTGGGAAAATGGTGGGCGTGAGAGGGGCGTTAGTCGCTCTGCAATTACTTTCAACTATTAAAAAAGGCACTATCCCTTTTAATTTCCAATTGAATGAACCATTTTGAAGTTTCTACTACAACGCCTTCAATAAAAGCCTTGTATGCCCCCAGGGCATAACTTACAACTCTCGCCCTGAGGGCTGTGGAGGGGGGAGGGGTTGTCATCCTTAAAGACCTCATTTCCAAAACTTTCAAGTACGTTGAACAAAATGGCTATCTAAATATTTTGATTGGACGTGTTTGGGGAAAAGGTGGGGATGAGAGGGGAGTCGATTACTCTCAAGTCATTTTCTACTATTAAAAAGGGCAATTTCGATTTCCAAACAAATGAGCCCTTTTTGAAATTTTTACAACAGCTTTCTATATAAACTTATATACCCCCAGGGCATAACTTACAACCCTTGCACTGAGGGCTCTGAGGGGGTTGTCATCCTAAAAGACCAAATTCCCAGAACTTTCGACTACGTTGAACAAAATTGATATCTCAAAATTTTGATTGGATGTGTTTTGGGAAAAGGTAGGGATTAGAAGGGGCTCAATTACTCTCCACTCACTTTCGACTATTAAAAAGGGCAATTTCAATTTCCAAACAAATGAGCCCTTTTTGAAATTTTTACAACAACTTTCTATATAAGACTTATATGCCCCCAGGGCATAACTTACAACCCTTGCATTGAGCGCTCTGAGGGTGTTGTCATCCTAAAAGATCTAATTTCCAAAACTTTCAAATACGTTGAATAAAATGGCTATTTAAAAATTTTGATTGGATATGTTTGGGAAAAGGTGGGCGTGAGAGGGGGGTTAGTGGCCCTCAAATCACTTTCAACTATTAAAGAGGGCACTAGCCCTTTCAATTTGCAATTGAATGAGCCCTTTTTCAAGTTTCTACGACAAAGATTTCAATGTAAACGCTATATGCCCCCAGGGCACAACTTATAACCCTTGCCCTGAAGACTGTGAGGGGGGTGTCCTTAACAAAGGTATATTTTCCAGGACTTTAAATCACGTGATATGAAATGTCTGCCTCCAAATTTTGATGGAATGTGTTTGGGGAAGAGACTGGTGTGGAATGTGTGAAAATCGCCTCTCAAACAGTTTCGGCTATTAAAAAGAACGCTAATTATATCAGGTCCCATCCGGATAAGACATTTTTGAAGTGCCTGCAACAGCATGATCCGTTGAAGACTTATATGCCCCCAGGGCATAACTTACAACCCTTGCCCTGAGGGCTGTGGGGGAGTGTCCTGCTCAAAAACATAATTTCTATCTGGAAATCAACACCATTGAACAAAATGGCTATCTAAAAATTTTGGTTGGATGTGTTTGGGGAAAAGGTGGACGTGAGAAGGGGGTTAGTTGCCCTCAAATCACTTTCGACTATTAAAAATGGCACTAGATCTTTGAATTTCCAATTAAATGAGCCCTTTTTCAAGTTTCTACGACAAAGGTTTAAATAAAAAACTTATATGCCCCCAGGGCATAAGTTATAACCCTTGCCCTGGAGACTCTGAGGGGAGTGCCCTGCTCAAAAGTATAATTTCCTGATTTTTAAACTGCATGGAAAAAAATGGCTATTTCAAAATTTCGATTGGATGTGTTTGGAGAAATGGTGGGCGTGGAAGGGGTGTTAGTTGCCTTCCAATTACTTTAGACCATTAAAAAGGGTACTAGCCATTTCAATTTCTAATGGAATTAGCCCTTTTTGAAGTTTCTACGACAACGCGTTCTGTAAAACCTTATATGCCCCCAGGGCATAACTTACAACCCTTGTCCTGAGGGCTGTGAGGGGGTGGTCATCCTCAAAGACCTAATTTACAGATCTTCAAACTACGTTGAACAAAATGGCTTTCTCAAAATTTTGACTGGATATGTTTGGGGAAAAGGTGGGCCTGAGAGGGGGGTTAGTTACCCTCCAATCACTTTCGACTATTAAAAAGGGCACTAGCCCTTTGAATTTTCAATCAAATGAGCCTTTTTTGAAGTTTCTACGATAACGCCTTCTATAAGAACCTTCTATAACAAAACTTTCTATAAAAACCTTATATGCCCCCAGGTCGTAACTTACAACCCTTGCCCTGAAGGCTGTGGGGGAGTGTCCTTCTCAAAAACATAATTTTTATCTGGAAATCCACTACGCTGAATAAAATGGCTATCTCAGAATTTTTTTAGGTGTGTTTTGGGAAATGGTGGGCGTGGAAGGGGTATTAGTTGCCTTCCAGTCACTTTCGACTATTAAAAAGGGCACAAGCCACTCCAATTTCCAATTGAATAAGCCCTTTTCGAAGTTTCTAAAACAAATTCTTCGATACGAAGTGCCCTGCTCTAAAGGAAAAAAATAATAAATAATATACAGTGCCAACATCGTTCTTATATGCTCTCAGGGCTTACTTAAAACCCTTGGCCCGAGGGTTTTGGGGGAGTGTCCTCCTCAAAAATATATTTTCTATTTTGAAATCAACTACGCTGAACAAAATGGCTAACTCAAAGTTATTATTGGATGTGTTTGGAGCAATGATGGGCGTGGGGGGGGGCTAGTTACCCTCCAATCACTTTCTACTATTAAAAAGGGCACTAGCCACTCCAATTACCGATCGAATGAACCATTTCGAAGTTTCTACGACAAATCCTTCGATACGAAGTGCTCGAGTATGGAAAAAAAATAAATAAATAACACTTTGTGCCATCTTTGTAAAGAATCTTTGTTAAGTTCTGTCTGCTTTTCTGAAAAAGAACTAAAATGTTGAACTCTTTAAAATTCGTAAAATTCGTACGCAAAACTTTTAAATTCGTAGGCAAAAGTTAGCCAAAATGTGCCGTACTTTTTGTAATAACATTTAATAAATATTTTACTTTAAAATTTGGGCTGAATGGGAAAGGATGTTTTTAATCTTACAGATTGAAAACATGTATACGTCTTGGGATTTCTTTTCTGATGTTCTTCCTATAAATAGCCTTTGATATAGGGAAACTAACGTAACTAAGAGTTTTTTTTTACCCTTTTTGAGCCCGATATCCGGGGAATACAATTTTGAATTTTATTGCCACTCTTTATTTTCACTTTTTATTTCACTTTTTATAAAACACTTTTTTTTATTTAATCTCCCCAAGTTTGATACGTTATTGAAAATTTGTGATGCTCATACTGCTTGTCATTATATTTTGTACAACCCTGCCAATACAGTGTGTGCAAGGGCGTCTTTTTTGGGGAGAGGTGGAGCCAGTAGCCCCCCAAGTAATGTGGATAAAAAATACTTATATATCCCATGCCCCTGACTACCTGGATATGGAACCCTCTTGCCCCCCTCCAACTAAAATGCTGGAGATTCGCCCCTAAGCGTGAGTATTATGAGGATAATTACTTCTAGGACAGCCCTCCCAGGATTTCTAGGACAGCCCTCTGACGTCACGACAGTCATAGGAAAAACAGTATTGGATTTCTGGGACAGCCCTGTGACGTCACGAAAGTCATAGGAAAAATAGCATGGGACTTCTAGGACATGCCCTCTGATTTCACCTGAAACACCTGTACATTGGGGTCAATTTTCAAGGTAAATTTTCTTCCACGAGGAACGCGCTCTAAGCAAAACGACTAAAAGACCATTCCCAATATTTTGTCCTACTCATTACATGATAGCCATTACCATGCAATGACAATCCCAATGTTCCAATCGATTAGATGACATCCGCATCAGCGTACATAAGCACTACAAGGTTATCGATTTTCTAACAGGACCTAGACATTAGGTGTTATGTAGTTATGGGTCTAGATTTTTTTCTTTATGTAAATGATAATCTATTGTAGCATTATCATAAACAAGGAATTTAAAAAGACACAGACTTTTGTACATACAAAATTTATTGATAAAAAACGTTATAAAACAAACAAATCGCAGAAAAAAAGCAGTTAAAAAAACACGACAAAACGTGAAAAAAATTCTTCAACGTTTCCACTTTAACTTTTAAGCTATAGAACATGATACTCCGGGTAATTCACCCCACAGTGATATTACTCGACTGCCCCTCCCTGACATCAATTAGAATTTTCATCACTAAGACATTTTTCAGCTATTTTATAATAAAAATTATGCCTTTCAATCCCATGATTCAAGTTTTTGCAACCCAAGCCTATCATGATGCCCCACAAAACAATCCACACCACCATGGCATAACACTCCCCCCAACACCCCCCCCCCCCACATCCATCACCATGTGACACCAGCCCCCAGCACCCCGGGTGAGCTGATATTAGTGGCACATTTAAACCATATTAAGAGGTATTATTGAAAGACATTTTTAACGAAAATATTCATTATTCATAGAAGAAACAATTTTCTCAACGTTTAAGTTAGGTTCATCTAATTTAGGTTAAAATGAGCACTCATTTTAACGCAAGTTAGATGAACCTAACTTAAACGTAGAGAAAATTGTTACTTCTATGAATAATTTGATAGTGTTAAGTTGAACCATGTTAGTATTAAGGAAAAAGCTGTTACTTCGAAGAGAATATTTGTTAGTGTTAAGGAAAACTGGCTACTTCTAAGAGAATTTGATAGTTTCGTAAAGGTTTGTTATTATTAAGGAAAAATTTGTTATTTTGATGAGGTAATTTATTAGTGTTAAGGAAAACTTGCTACTTCTTACAGAAAACTTGTTATCATAAACGAAAAATCGCTACTTCTAAGAAAAATTCGGTATCTTTGACAGAAAACTTGCTACTTCTAGCAAATAACTTGTTATCACTGACGAAAAAATTTTTACTTCTAAAAGATATTTGTTATCTTTTATGGCAAACTTGGGGCTATAAGAAAAAAATTGTTACTGTTAAGAAAAAAAACCTGTCACTTCTATGAGATTTTTGATAGTGTTAAGTAAAAGTTTGTTATTATTTAGGAAAAAGTTGTTACTTTGATGAGAAAATTTGTTAGTGTTAAAGAAAACTTGCTACTTCTGACAGAAACTTGATATCATAAACGAAAAAAATTTTTACTTCTAAAAAAATTTGTTATCTTTGATAGAAAATTTGTTAGTTCTAACAGAAGACTGGTTTTACTACTACTACTACTAACAACTCACCGCATCACCAAGCCGCCTGAGGCCAACATAGCTACATACGCTCCTCCTCCACCCCAATGACCATGATAGACCATGTCTAACCATGATAGACTTGGGTTGAGAAAACATGAACCAATGGATTTAATGTGTGATTTTTAACAGGAAAATATCTGGAAACTATCTTAGGAATGAAGGTGGGGTATTAGAGAGTGCCAGAGGACCAGTAATAGTGTGCTGCAGGTTGTGAAATGAGATTGTGTTTTACGGAGGCTGGGTTGTGAAAACATGAGCCAATGGATTTAATTTGTGATTCTTAACATGAAAATATCTGCCACATGGTGCCACATGGTGATGGATGGAGGTTGTATGATGCCATGGTGGTGTGGAGTGTTTTATGGGGCATCATGATAGGATTGGGTTGCAAAAACTTGAATAATGGAATTTAAATGCAAATCTTTTATTATGAAATAGCTGAAAAATGCTTTAGGAATGATGAAGTGATGTCATGGGGCAGTCAATGAATGTCATTATTGGGTGAATTACATGGAGTATCATGTTCTATAGCTTAAAAGTTAGGGTGGAGGCGTTAAAGAATTTTTTCAATTGAGGAGGATAAAAATCTAGCAAGTACTCTATGAAATGGAGATGATGATATGTTGGCTGGGTGGCGGGGGGGAGCAGTCAGGTAATGTCAATTTGGAATGAATTACCTGGAGTATCACGTTCTATAGCTTAAAAGTTAAGATGAAGACTTTAAAGAATTGTTTCTTGTTTTGTCGTGTTTTTTTAACTGTTTTTTCTGTGATTTCTTTGTTTTATAACTTTTTTCATCAATAAATTTTGTCTCTACAAAAGTCTGTGTCGTTTTTAGATTCCTCGTTGAGGATAATACTACAATAGATAATCATTTACATAATGAAAAAATCTTGAACCCTAACTACATAACACCTGCTGTCTAGGTCCTGTTAGAAAATCGATAACCGTGTAGTGCTTATGTGCGCTGATGTGGATATCATTTAATCGATTGGAACATGGGTATTGTTATTGCATGGTAATGGCTATTATGTAATGAGTAGGACAAAATATTTGGAATTGCCTGTTAGTCGTGTTGCTTAGAGCGCGTTCCCCTTGGAAGAAAATTGACCTTTCGAGTCATGGTAGGGTCAAAGAAGTATAAAAAAAAGAAAAAAAAACCTTGTCTGTTTCAGGTGAAAGATAAAATACCAAAAAGAGTATTATCTGGCAGTGATGGCTGCGCAATCATTACGTGACCTTAAATAAAGCGCGCGCCGTCATTAAGTTAAAAAAGAAAGAAAAATATGTTGAGCGCTTTGGGCGAAAAATGAGATGTCAAAAAATTATTATGTGACAGTGATGCGCAATCATTACGTAAGGTGTGTGCCGTGCTCGGTTACAAGCGGGGATTCCCAAATGTGTCCTGACGTTAGGTTACATAAGAAAACAACATGGCTTCTATCACCTGGAAAAAGCAGCTAGACATGTATAGGGGGGAACACACCTGAGAATTTTCCCTAGAAACTGGGCTCTTGCAGAAATACAAAGGGATGTGTCGCGTGACGAAACATGCGCTTGAAAAGGGGGTGTGTACTGTGACGTCAGAGGGCTTCGGTAGAAACAGCTGACCCCATTGTACAGGTGTGTCGTGTGACGTCAGAGGGCATGTCCTAGAAACCCAACGCTATTTTTCCTATGTCTGTCGTGACGTCAGAGCACAGTTTATAGAATTATCCAGTAAGTTTATCGCAGATCATTTCTGGTCTTCATTCTCGGTACGAACAAAAAGCTCCTCCCACTTATTTCTACATTAGCGGGTTAGTCTGTTTCCGTCAATCAATGAGAAATGGTTACAAAGTGTATTCTTCGTAATAGCGGGTTTCCACTTGTTTCGTGTCCAAGAGAAATCTGACTTGTCTACCCGTGAAAAGATCTAATGCCGCTTATGTTTATATCTGCAAAAACGTTCTCTGTAGCACTCGCACCTTGGTCCGGGTTTTTATAATGGGTGAGATAGGGTATGATCAAACTGCTAATTCTATAAACTGTGCGTCAGAGGGTTGTCCTAGAAATCCTGGGGGGGCTCTCCTAGAAGTAATTATCTTCATACTACTAGTGCGTGTATACTTTTACCCGTGACATTATTGGGCACTCATTATCTCACCGACTACATTGTGTGATTATGAACCAGTGTTTTTGAGGTAAGTTCTCTACATTGGTTTTCTTTTTAACGAACATTCATTTAACGAGACTCAAATTCACCATCTTCTGTGGCTAGTTTGCTTCAAAGGTATTTCGCTGTATCTTCGATTTAGTCGTCAATCAATTGATACGAAAAAATTCCCCCTTTCGCTCTTAATTTATTTTAAAAAAAATAGGATTTCGTCATTTTCGCAAATTTAGTCAACGTGACCTTAATGTTTCCCCACGTTTTCATATAAGCTGTCTCGTTCTACTAGTGCAATTGAGATCTGTCTGTGTTTCCATTTACCTACTTTTCATCAGCTCCATATACATCTTGTGTTTCTCTGCTTTTAAGGTTCACTTAATTTCAAAGTAAGTTCATTACTCCTTTATATACTATTTAATATTATTTAATTAAATATTATTTGGGCTAGAAGATAAACAAACAAACTAAAGGCAAAAGGTAGGCTGACTTCCGAATGGAAAAAAAATCTAAGTTTGCGAAACCCTAAAGGTCGAAATTAGATTGGTAATAAAGCCTGCTGACCACTGCATATGATTGATACTAATTTTAACTTAATGCTCCAACAAAGAAAAAGAAAGCAATTTATTTGTTTGAAATCGATTTTAATTTCTATCCGCTTGATTCCAGGTCTTTCTTCACCCTTGAGAAAGTTACAATCCTTACGATTGCTTTCTAAGCATATCTAAAATGCGCTTTCCAGCGTTTTTCTCATTGGACATTATTGGTAACTTAAACTACATAAACATCTTCGACTTATAGCTTAATGTGTACATTATTGATTGGTTAATTTTTAAAAAATGAAATGATACTCGTAATAACATAGCAAAAATTGTGTAACGATGAATAAAAATCAAATTTCGCTTGAACACAGTAATCAAAAGGCGTACATTTTCCCTTTCCTCTAAAAGGTAATTTTAAATATTTACAATTTGATTCTATTATTGAACAATACAGATCCAGGATTTTAGGTAGGAGTGGAGAAACCTTCAATTCTTATAATTTGTTTTAGTTTAACAGGTTTTAGTTAACACGTATTTTAGTATTTTTATAATTTGCTGTATATATATATATATATATATATATATATATATATATATATATATATATATATATATATATATATATATATATATATATATATATATATATATATATATATATATATATATATATATATATATATATATATATATATATATATATATATATATATATATATATATATATATATATATATATATATATATATGTATATACATATATATTTTTATATATATAACTACTACTACTACGTACAACTTACCGCAGCACCTAGCCGCCTGAGGCCAACACAGCTACGCACGCTCCTCCTCCATCCCAATCTATTTAAAGCCTCCCTTTTTACGCCCGCCCATGAAGTTCCCATTTCCTTTAAATCCTTCTTTATGACGTCCTCCAACCCCAGACGGGGACGACCTGCTTTCCGTTTAGCCCTAGACGGTTGGCCGAAAAGAACAATCTTCGGCAACCTGTCATCCTTCATCCGCGTGGTCTTCGTCGCTATTTACTTTTGCCAAGCGTTGCTCTTTTACTTATAGTTCTTTAACACAAATTAATTGATATTGATTGCCTTGGGAGGGATTGCAGGGCCTTTTGGGGTGCAATAAAGGGGTCCCAAAAAAAACCTTTGAGAGAACGATGTCTACTACATAAATAATATCTATCAGAATTTTTTTTCACTCTGGCTGATTTTCTCAGCACCAGCCCGTACGTGATTGATTGAATCAGCTAAATAATTTTTTCCCCGCTAATTATGAAATAGGTGCAAAGTAAGAATGTTTTCTTCCCTGAAGTGCAAAGGTGTGCACGAATATTCTAGAAAGGTAAGAGTAATTCGAAGCAAAAGCTTTGTCATCACAAAAAAGAAATACTTACAACAATTTTTGTTTTAAACTCTTTTCCAAAGTGGAGCAAAAATAGGAAATAATTTTGTTTCTCGAGAATCTATGGATATAAGAGTAAACGAGGGGAATAAAACAGATTTGGCTTTACATAACATAAATATCAAATTTATTTAAGTTATAAATGCATAAATGCATAAATCAAGTTATGTACAGCCCAATCCGTTTTGCGGCCCTCATTTTCACTTATACTAACTAGATTCTTAAGAAACAAACTATTTTCTACTCTTTATTTCATTTTGAAAACGATTACTAAAAACATTCTTCGAATATTTTATAGTTTCGACTTTTTAGTCTTCTCTAAGACTAAAAAAGACTTAATTTTTTTCTAGGAGAAAAATTTATCTTGTCTAAGATTCAAACCTTAATTGCCACAGCCACAGGCAAGTGTTCTAACCACCCCTCTAGCAAATCTCATATAATACTGTTTGTTTATACTTTTAGATGCGTCCAATTCACGGCTCATTGCCAGTCTGATACTTTATAGAAATCTAGAAGCAAAACACGTCTAGTCATGCGTTCTAAAATTCCTCCTAGTTATACTCAAGGCTTTCAACCTTCATGCGTCTCCAATTTCAGTCAGTAGACAACTTACGAAAGATATTATTGGGGTTGGGAGGGAGGTCACACAATTGGGTGGCTTTTGATACTGAATTATTGAACTGTCATCGGAAACGGATGTAATAATTGAATTAGGAAATAATTAAATATTCCAAAAAGGTCGAAAAATAGCTAAGAAATTTATGTGACAAAAGCAAAAATAAAAAAGTTGTTGAATTGAAGAAATGGGTATTTTTGTTCAGTTTTCTATAAGTTCAAGAACGGAAATGCTATTCAAAATAAGCCTCTGCCTGGTTCATCACCGCACCTGCATATCAATATACTCAAGACTTTTAATTATACTCAAGGCTTTCAACCTTCCTGCGTCTCCAATCTCTGTCAGTGGACAACTTACAAAAGATATCAAGGAGGCTGGGAGGGGGGATTATACATTAGGGTAGATATTGATATTGTATTATTGCAGTGTCATAGGAAGTACATGTACAGATAAAATTGGGAAATAATTGAATATTCCAAGAAGGTAAAAGAATAGCTCAGAAATTTATGTAAGAAAAGTAAAAACAAAAAATCCCTGAATTGAGGGAAATGGGCATTGTTAAAAGTAAGTCTCTGCCTGGTTCATCGCTGCACCTACATATCAATGTACTCAAGGCTTTCAACCTTCCTGCGTCTCCAATCTCACACAGTGGACAACTTACGAAAGATATTAAGGGGGCAGGGAGGGAGATCATACAAGAGGGTGGATATTGATATTTTATTGTTGTACTGTCATAGGAAGTGCATGTAATAATAAAATTAGGAAGTAATTGATTATTCCAAAAATGTCAAAGAATAGCTCAAAAATTTATGTAACAAAAGTAAAAACAAAAAAGTCGGTGAATTGAGGAAAATGGGTATTCTTTTTTTTATTTTCTATAAATTCAAAAACGGAAATGTAATTAATAATACGCCTCTGCCTGGTTTATCGCTGAGCTTGAATATCAACAAATTCAGTTTTCAGTAAGTGACCGGATTTCAATTTGAGTTTTCTACAATTTTCAGATATTATAAGCAATACGCTGGAACTAAAGATTTTCATAAAACTTTTTATTATCATTAACGTTTTCATCACATGTTTTTCCCAAAATTGAAGCATAAGAAGAAATAATATACAGTAATAATTAGTAAAATCAAAATCATTCACCCATGTCATAGAAATGCGTTTGATAAGGTTCGTTGCTCTAGAATGGTCTTAGAATACTTTAAACGTTTTTCTCTACTATTAATCACAGAGTTTTAGAATCGAATTCATTGATTGAATTTCATACAAGTCAATGATAACAATGGGGTGGGAGAAAAATTCTATTTGAATCCAAAACTTTTCACAAATGAATGTTCATGTATTCATAGTGTTCTTTTTGTTCTGTTATATTTTAAAGCTAAAATACGAAAGGAAATTTGATTTCGTGTATTGCAGCAATATCCAATAGCCACGATCTATTCAATATTAAGGGAAAGGATTGAAAAACCAATTTCCTTTCAGAATAAAAGTCGGAAAAAAGGATAATACAAAACAGTGCTTATATGTTTTTCTTCATAAATATAATCCATGTTCGCATACCCGTCTTGCTTTTAGGCTAAAGAAAAAAAAGAAGAAAAATCAAACCCGTCGATAAACTAGATTGGACATCTCCAATAGGCAAAAATTGCGCTGCAGCCAAAAAGCTCCCCTCACCTAAGGATAAAAAACATATTTTACTGTCCCTCATTACAATTTCTTTTGTAAGCATTCAGTGAAGAAAGAAAGTTAGTATTATCAACATAACCTATAAAACCTAATACCGACAAAAGCAATAAATTCATCCACTAAATCACTTTGGTGAGTTTGAAAGGAATTTTTTATTCAAAAGACTGAAACCGTATAAGCACTTAATGGTTAGAATACTTATGAGAAAATTCAAGCTTCTTACTAAAACATTTTCCAAACCATTCCCCGTTTTTTTGTGGATTCAAAGTACGAGTATAAGTAGTATGTTAACTTATACTTCTGCTGCCTGTATAGCAATTCTTATGTTATTTGCGTACGGCACGTTCCATGGTAGCTTTCCAAGGCATAGTCTACAGCCAGCGGTTATTTGGCAGCGTATAATGTGGTCAAACAGGTTTTTTTTTCTGTTTTTTTGTCAATTACACAATGAATGTAGGTCATTAGTTAACATACACATTATTAAAACTACACGATATTAAACATGTTATAAAACTATATGCTATTTGCAAAGAAAAACCAGATTGGGTTTTTTTTTCGAGCTGACACCCGTTTCTTTGGCAGCCAATCAGAGAATTGCTTAACAATTCGTCATTGAAACCCCGTATAAAGTGTTCATGCTTTGGAATTCAATTTTCATTATGTATTAGCATATCGAGCATAGTACACTGGATTTTATTAACTCTGAAACAATGGATATTTCTATTTTCAATGTGAGTATACTTTCATTCTTTATTTAAAAAAAATCGTTTTACTAGTAAATTCAAATTTCAGGGGGGACTTACCCCCCCTCCAACAACACAAAGCTTAAAATATGATGCGTATATTTGATAGAAACGGCAAAGCACGCTTTTTTCTATTATGTAAAACAAAAAACTCCCTTTTCCATTGCTCTGTTAGGAGCATAATTCTGTAGTTTTAGTTCGTTCTTTTTCGTTCAAAATGTGGCTTTTCCAATCGTGTGTTTAAAATGTACTATCTTCTTCCACTCTAAATAAAGCCATCTGTGTTTAACATGTTACCAAAGAGGGGATGATTTCAAAACAACATTTGGCATGCGACTTATCGGGATTAATAAAAAAAAAAAAAGACGGATATGTGCGATTCAAGGCTCATTGACAAAAGAGTTTGTTTTTTGACCAAATTAGACAGAAATTTTTCAATTGTATTTGATGAAAGTAAATGGATTTCATAGATGATTAAGAGGCTTTTATAAAAATATATGACAGGGAAGAGGGCAATGAATCAATTCTAACACAGTTTTTCTTTACTTGGTATCCGTTAAAAACGAAATATTTGCGTTAAATAAGTAATTCTTGTATCTTTTAAAAGAGCTTTACGGGGTTTGAGAGAGACTCTGTTCCCTGATTCCGTGTGGTTAGAGGGGATTCTTTGTGCAGACTAATTTTTTCTTCTGTAAAAAAGGGAATTGTTTTTTTCCATGCTAAATTTTGCCTTCTTTTTAAGAAAGAGGATTCCTACAATTACCCTCCCCTGGAAAAGAGAGCTAAGACTAACGGCGTTGCTCCAATACAACAAGTGGAGATAGGCGGTCCATTGGGGGCCACTCATATCCATTCCAGACCGACGCTGCCTGCTCAAAACTCACCAGTGCCAGCTCCTATGCAGCCAGGTAGAAAGCTGAAAAGAGAATGGATAGTTGCTCACATGATGGGGAGCCCCACTGGCTCACCTGTACAAGCCAGTGACATCGCCACCACATCTATGCAAGAAACGGACGGCACTCAACAGCAGTCTGAATTTGGAAATGTGAGTATTTTCACCTCTAGCTTCTACCTATTTCTATCCAACTTCTTTTTTTTTAAGTATTTTATTTTCGCCATTTTTCAAAACCGTAAAAGTGTATGTCAGAGATATTAAAATGTTAATCTCCCCCACCCCCGACCAATGTTTTAAATTTCTCTACCCCCGTCAGAGATTGCCGAATATAATTCAATTTTTTTATTAGCAAAGAAAGCACTCTTTTGCGTCTTTCTGAACTTTCTGAGGGAGGAGGGGGTAACTTTTTAGTTTTAAAAATTAGTTTACGAGTAGAAAAATGCCTCACTACAGATAAGGCTATTGTGTCTTTCTGAACTTTCTGAGGGAGAAGGGGGGTAACTTTTTAGTTTAAAAAATTAGTTTATGAGTAGAAAAATTCTTCACTACAAATAAGGCTATTGTGTTTTTGTGAACTTTCCGAGGGAGGAGGGAGAAACTTTTTAGTTTAAAAATCCTAGGAGGAATTGGGTTTTGTTGGATGGTATGGAAAAATGGTACGTTTTAAATATTTGGGCAACATACGAGTAGAAGAAATGCTTCACTACAGATAAGGCTTTTGTGTTTTTCTGAACTTTCTGAGGGTGGAGGGGGTAACTTTTTAGTTTAAATAAGGCGAGAAGGATTTACGTTTTGTTTTTTTTTATGGAAAAAATGGTACGTGTTAATAATATTTGAGCAAGAAGAGCAGAAAAATGCTTTACTCCCAATTGGGACTCGGTGCTCGTCGGTACTTTCTGAGGGAGGAGGGGGTAACTTTTAGTTTAAAAAATAATTTTACTTTTAGAATAATTATTCACTACATATAATGCTATTGTGTTTTTGTGAAGTTTCTGAGAGAGGTGGGGGTAACTTTTTAGTTTAAATAATTCTAGGAGGAATTTGGTTTTCTTGGAGGGTAAGAAAAAATGGTAAGATTCATATATTCGGTAAACATACACATAGAAAAGCGATTCGCGACAGTTAAGGCTATTTTGTTTGTGTTAAGTGTTTGAGGGAGGAGGGGGTTACTTTTTAGTTTAAAAAAAAAATTTGTTTACGAATAGTAAAACAATTACCGAAAGATAAGGATATTGTGGTTTTCTGACCCTTCTGAGGGGGAGGGGGTAACTTTTGAGTTTAAAGAATTCTCGTAGGCAGTGGGTTTTTTTGATGGTATGGAAAAATGGAACAAGTTAAATATTCGGGAAACATAGGAGCAGAAAAATGCTTCACTACAGATAAGACTAGTATATTATTCTGAAATATCTAGGTGCTGAGGAGGTTAATTTTTAGTTTAAAAAATTAGCTTAAGAGTAGAAAATGCTCAACTAAGTATAGTGTGATTTTGTTTTTCTGGACTTTGTGAGGGATGAGGGGATAATTTTGTTGTTTAAAAAATTATTTTAAGATTATAGAAACGATTCACTACATATACGGCCATTGTGTTTTTGTGAACGTTCTGAGGGAGGAGGGGGTAACATTTTAGTTTAAATAATTCTAGGAGAAATTGAGTTCAGTTGGATGGTATGGAAAAATGGTACGTGTTTAATAGCCTGGAAACATACTATTAGAAAAATGCGTTACCACAGATGAGGCTTGGACGCTTGTCAAAAGAGTCTGAGGGAGGAGGGGGTAAATTTTTAGTTTAAAAAATAATTTATAATGTAGAAATATGATTCAAGACGTATCATGCTAGTTTATCTTTGTGAAGAATGTGAGGGAAGAGGGGGTAACTTTTTAGTTTAAATAATTAGTTTACGTATAGAAAAACGCTTCAGATAAGGCTTTTGTATTTTTCTGAACTTTCTGAGGGGGGGAGGAGGTAACTTTTGAATTTAAATAATTCTGGGAGGAAGTGAGTTTTGTTGGATAGTATGGAAAAATGGTACGTGTTAAATATTCGGGAAACATACGATTAGAAAATTGATTCACTACAGATAAGGCTATTGTTTTTTTTTGAACTTTCTGAGGGAGGAGGGGGTAACATTTTAGTTTAAAAAAA
>NC_142811.1:32750190-32752690 GCF_049724085.1 Artemia sp. Qi Xiang Cuo
AATATTCCCAGAGTATAACTTACAACGCCGGTCCCTGGGTCCTGGGGGGTTGTGTCAACCCCAGAGTTTTTATATCTGATTTTGAACTATTTTTAACAAAATAGTCACCTCAAATTTTTATCGTATGGTTTTATCGATCATATAAACCCAAAGGCGGGGAGGGGGGGTGGGGTTAGTTGCCCTCCGATCTTTTTTCACTCTTAGAACATGAACTACAACTTTTAAGTTCCATTCAAATGAATCCTCTCTGAATTGTATACGAGTATCCCTTTCATATGAACCACATCCGGCCTCAAGACTTAGCGTACAATACCTGACCCCCAGGCCCTGGGGGAATGTGTCTCACACCGGAGTTTTTGTTATCTGACCTTTTAACAATTTTGAAAAAAATGGCTCTCATAAAGTTCTTATCGGATGGGCATGAGGATAATAGGGCGTGGAGAGAGGGCTATTTGCCCTTCGATCTCTTTTGAATCTTAAAAACTGAACGAAAACTTTCAATTTCCAATCATATGAGCCCTCTCATAAGTTTATACGAGCATACCTTCCATAAGAACAATATATGCGTCCAGAGCAATACTTACCATGCCTGCCTGGGGTCCTGGGGGGAGGTTGTGTTGAAAAAGGAGTTTTTCTTATCTGACCTTTGAACTATTTTTAACGAAATGGCTATACGTAAAGGAGTTTTTGTTATATGACCTTCGAAATATTTTTAACGAAATGGCTATCTCAAATTTTTTTTATCAGGTGTATTTGGGTAAAAAGGGCTTGGGGCCAGTTGCCCTCCGATAACTTTTGACTCTTAAAAAGCGCAATAGACCTCTCGATTTCCAATCGAATGAACCCCCTTTGAAGTTTATACAACGACCCCTTCTATATGAAGTGCCTCGGGGAAAAAAATAAATACAGTTTGGGGGGAGGCTAGCTGCTCTCCAATCACTTTTGACTCTTAAAAAGTGAATTACAACTTTCAATTTCAAATCAAACGAGCCCTCTATGAAGTTTATACGAGTATCCTCTTCCATAACAACCATATATGCTCCCAGGGCATAATTTACAACGCCTACTCCCGGGCCCTGGGGGGCGTTGTCTACACCGGAGTTTTTTGTTATCTGAACTTTGACCTATTTTTAACAAAATGTCTATCTCAAAATTTTTATCTGATGCATTGAATGCGTGGAAGAGGGGGGATAGTTGCCCTCCGAACTCTTTTAACTCTTAAAAAGTGAAAAAGAACTTTAAATTTTCTATCATATTACCCCTCTTCGAAGTTTATACGAGCATGCCTTCCATAAGAACTATATATACCCCTAGAACATTACACATAACCGCTGCCTCCAGGCCTTGGTGGGTTGCTTCGACACATAAATTTTTCTTAGCTGACCTTTTAACTATTTTTAATGAAAGGGCTATTAAAAAAATTTCAACGGATAGGCTTGGGGAAAGAAGGATGTGTGGGTAAGGGGGGGGGCTAGTTGCCCTCGGATATCTTTTGACTCTTAAAAATTGAACTAGAACTTTCAATTTCCAATCAAATAAGCACTCTCTGAAGTTTATACGAGCATCCCTTTCATAAGAGCCATATGCGCCAGCAGGACAACACTTACAGCGCCTTTGGCCCGGGCCCTGAGGGGAGTTTTGTTATCTATTTTTAAAACAATTTTCAAAAAACTGGCTATCTCACAACTTGTAGCGGATGGGTTTGAGGTTTGAGGGCAACTAATCCCCCTCTCACGCCCACCTGATCCCCAAACACATCAAATCAAAATTTTAAGATAGCCATTTTGTTCAACGTAGTTGAAAGTTCTGGAAATTGAGTCTTTGAGGATGACAATCCCCCCACAGTCCTCAAAGGAAGGATTGTAAGTTATGCCCTTGGGGCATATAAGGTTTCTGTAGAACACATTGTCGTAGAAACTTCAAAAAAAGCTCATTCGAATGGAAATTGAAATGGCTATTGCCCTTCTTAATAGTCGAAAGTGATTGGAAGGCAACTCACACTCCTTCAACGCCCACAGTTTCCCAAAAAAAATGCAATAGAAATTTTGAGATAGCAATTTTTGCACGTGGTTTAAAGTTCAAGACAATATAACTTTTATTAGAAACCCCCCCCCCCCCCCCAAAGTCTTCAGGAGAAGGGTTATAAGTTATGGTCTGGGGGCATATAAGTTTTTATTGAAATCTTTGTCGTAGAAACTTGAAGAAGGGCTCATTTAATTGGAATTTCAAAGGGCTAGTGCCCTTTTTAATAGTTGCGAAAGTGATTTGAGGGCGACGAACCCCGCCACCCTCGCTCGTCCATTTTTTCCCCAAAAACATCAACTAAAAAGTTTGAGATAGCCCTATTTTTAAACGTAGTTGAAATTTTTGGATATTAGGTCTTTAAGATGAAAGCGCCTCCCCACCCACAGCCTCCAGGGCAAGGGTCTTAAGTTATGCCATGGGGACATATAAGATTTTTATAGAAAACCATGTTGTATAAACGTCAAAAAGGGCTCAT